>NC_079203.1:14231871-14531871 GCF_026745355.1 Beta vulgaris subsp. vulgaris
CTAAATTAATTAGATAATTTTCATTTTTCAAACTTTCATAATATTCTTTGATTTTCAGATTTTTATCAAATAAATCAAAGAATCTTGTTTCAACATCTGTTCTCATTTTCTTAAGCCATTCTATATGTTCCTTGCAAACTTTTAAGGCTTGTTCCGTTTGTTCACGTTTTTCACGTTCATCTCTACATTCAAGAATTGAATCATAAAGAAGATCATATATTTCAGTCCTAGTTTTACCATCTAGTTCTGATTCAAGTCCATGTTGACTTACCTCAATTTTTTCTTCATCTTCTTTTTCATCTGTGTTTGCCATGAGGCAAAGGTTTGCTGTTTTTTCAGTTGGTTGTTCCTCTTCTTCTTCCGTCTCTGAATCTCCCCAAGCAGCTATCATAGCTTTGCGCACGTTTGCCTTAGAGAAAGGTGCTTTTGATTCTTTGTTCTTTTCAGCAAAGCGTTCCTTGTTCCTTTCTTTGGTTTGGTCATTTTCCCAAAGAGGACATTCCTTGATGAAGTGATCTGTACTTCCACATTTATGACAAGCAGCTTTGTTAGAAAATTTCTTAGTTTTACTTTTGAAGTTTCCATTCTTCATGTTCCTGTACATCTTTCAAAATTTTCGAACCATGAGGGCTGCTTCTTCTTCTTCAGAGTCTGAATCATCTTCATCATCTACTTTGAGAGCAATTGATTTTGATTTCGAGCTTTCACCATATTCAGTATCAAGGTGAAGCTCATGAGTCATAAGTGACCCTGCCAGCTGTTCTAAGTTGAACTTAGTGAAGTCTTTTGTTTCTTGAAGAGCAGTGACTTTAGCCATCCATCTGTCCTGAGGAAGACTCCTAAGAACCTTTCGAACCTGTTCCTCAGATGAAATAAACTCATTTTTGTCATTTGTAGTTGTGACTTCGAAATCGCCAACTTCAATGACTCTCCATACCTGATAGTTTTCAGCCTTGATGAATATCTCCATGCGGTTCTTCCAATAGTTGTAGTACTTCCCATTGAACATAGGAGGCCTTTGAGTGGAATAACCTTCTTCAAGTTTCTCGGTGGTATTCATTGTTCCTTGGATCTTTTTCTCAATAGGGTTTCCTATCTTACGTGAGTTCTAGCTCTGATACCAATTGTTATTTCCCTAGGAACACTACAAGAGGGGGGGGGGGTGAATTGTAGGTGTAGAAATAAACGTAACTTTTTGCGAAAATTAAAACTTAAACGAATAAACAAGCTAAAGGAACACAAGGGATTTTTACGAGGAAAAACTTCTTGGGCCCAACAAGAAGAAACAACCTCGACCACTAGGGATTTTAAACTCAACACTTTCACTAATTAGGCCAAACAACTCTGTTACAACCTAATTCTAACTCGAGCCACACCTTGAGTTCCTAAACTCAAGTTCCTGAGCCACTGTTCCCTTAACAGCAGTTCCTCTCAACTTCACTCGAAGTTTTCTCACACATACAAGCTTCACTCAAAGCCTTTCTCTTACAGAACTTCACTCAAAGTTCCCTTACCCCAAAAACCAAAATACAATTGATCGAAATAAGCTTAGTGGAATTAGAGTAAGAAGGCAAAGAACAAATGGCTATTATGAGAGAATGAAGGCACTGACACTTAATAAGTTAAACTCACTTAATTACTTAGTCAGACACACTTTGGAACTTATCTAGACTTCTATATTTATAGTGTTAATCATGAAGAACGTGGGATTAATGTTAGAGTACACGTTTTAGTCCATTTACCCATGATGTTCCTTCCCCTAAGGAACACGTTTTACATCATGTCCCATGATCCCATGAACTATAAATGAACGTGGATAAAATGCAGCCATTACTCCTAAGTAATAGGAGTTCCTTGAGCATTATCCGAAAATCAGTTTTTATAAAACTCTTTTTATCTTTAAAACTGAATTTTTAATCTTTAAGAAAATAATATCTTTGAATTAAAATCTTTCTAACAACCGGATATTTATTTTCTTATTTTTCCGAAAAATAAAATCTTTTTCCAAAACAGATTTTCTTTTTTAAAACTGATTTTATCATTTGAAATTAGAAATAACTAATTTCCTATTATATAGGCATGATATGACTTACTCCATTATCATTTTAACCGTTACACTAATTTCACGCCTAAGTCTAGTTCCTTTTATTAATTCAGTTCCTTTAATATATTTGCTAAGTGCCACTTAGTTTGTTCCTTACAAAGAAACAAATGCTCATTCTCAAATATACTGCCACAGTTCCTTACCATTCTTTCTTTGTTCCTTTACATTGGAACTAGAAAATAAAACGCCTAGCTTCTATTATTCTTGATCCAATGCTTGCTCCAGTATCAACATAGATACTTCTTTACTTAGCCTTTGAAATCCTCTCTTGACTTCTTCATCGACTTCGTATTCTCCCAGTTCCTTGCATTGATACCTTAAACACCATACACTTAAATAATTCATTAGTTCACTACTTAGTTTGTTCCTTTGTTTCTTTGTCTTTATCAAAACTAGGGTTCAACATGATTTAACCCCAAAATCTCTTTGAACATGATTATATGAGGCATAATATAACTAGTGTGTAGATTCTTAGGCTTTATTTCTTGTTGGTTGCATTTCGGAAACGAAAAGGCCATTTCCAGCCTATTTTGGCCTTTTCGCTCCCATTGCACCCCCTCCCCCACCCTCCCACTGCCCCCCTCCCCTGCTGCCCCCATCCCCTGCTGCCCCCTCCCCTGATGCCCCCCTCCCACTGCCCCCTCCCCTGTTGCACCCCTCCCCCTGCTGCCCCCTCCCCCCTACACACCCCCTTGCTGCCCACCCCCCTCCCCTGTTGCACACCCCCTGCTGCCCCCTCGACCCCTACACCCTCCCCCTGCACACCCCAGCACCCTCCCCATGCATACCCCCCTGCACACCCCCCGCCCCTGCACCCTCCCCATGCACACCCCCTGCTGCCCATCCCCCTCCCCTGCATACCCCCGTCCCCCTACTGCACACCCCCATCCCCTACAGCCCCCTCCCACCTGCTACACACCCCCTGCTGCCCCCTCCCCACTGCCCCTCCCCACTGCTGCCCCCTCCCCCTGCTGCACACCCCCTGCTGCCTCCCTCCCCACTGCTGCCCCCTCTCCACTGCACAGCCCCCTCCCGCCCTAAAGGTGAATATTTTTTTTATTAATGTGTATGTTTGTACAATTTCAGGGACATGGCGGAGGTGCATACGGATACGAGTGCGGAACACACTACTGAGGATGAGTGTTTCGATTACGAAAAGGTGCGGCATAAATTGGTTAAGGCTCGCCGTAAAGAAAAAGATGCACAAAGGTCAAGTAAGAGCTTGGAGACGAAAAAAGAGAAAAGGAAGGGGGCCTACAAAGTCACTAGGGAAACCCACTTAATGACTTTGGAGTACGATCATTTGGGGCAACCTTGTGGAAAATGGCGTAAAAAGTATGCCATGCAAGTTGGGATTTTCATGCATAAGCTCTCCATTCTCCACTCATGGAAAGAGGTGCCCGAGTCTTTGAAAAAGATGATTTGGGAAGATACTATGGTAAGCTTCGCGTACAATAACGTTTAGAATCTTATCACTTTAGTTAAATATACTATGTAATATTTACTAATTTGTGAAATGCGTTTTTTGTAGAATCAATTCAATATTGAAAATGATGAAGCCAAGAAGAATGTGTTTCTATCCGCGGTTGCCCAGAGATTCAGATACTTCAAGGCCAAGCTAGTGTTGAGTATCGGTATGCAAGGGTAATAGAACTATTATTGTTGATAGAGTCATTAGTTTATGTGATACACGTATACTTGCATGACTTGAACTTTTATTTCATGAAACTATAGTGTGTGAACGGTTTATGATGTGTTATGAATGTGTGTTAGTTTTGAGACATGGCCTAAAAAGGAGTTTTGTATAAAGTAAGATTTAGTTTCATGTATATAGAGCATATCATTTTCTGTAGTATCTTAGTAGCTCGATTTGGTCCTGTTTGGTCAACGAGTAAGTTACCCTACCAAAGACTATGTGAGACTGCTTGATTTGTTTGTGTAGCATGTGAAAGTGATTTAAAAACGTTTTAATTAAGACTGTGGATTCATTCTTGAATCGATCTAGAAATAATTTTTCTACAACGATTTGAGTGAATTTTGGAAAAGTTAAGAACACGTTTTTGAAAAAGTTTTGAAAGAGGGCAAGTCTCCCACATATTTTGAGCCTTAAAGGTCTTCAATAAAGCTTTATACCGCTCTTTAATGTGTTTTGAGTGTTACCAAGTAATAGGAGACTTGGTGTCTAGTAAAGAATATTGGAAATCATGTTATGTGCTTTAAACTTGTCTGAGTTTCGACTCAAGTAAAGTGGATAGTTAGATGGCCGGCCCCATGGTGGAGGTTTCAAGCCTCAACGCCCCACTGTCATGACTATGAGTCAAACTTATGCCGGAGATTTTAAACTCCTCCTTTGTTGTCAGGATTATGTTCAACACCATTGTCAGAGCTTCCAAGCCTCAATACCCTAGTATTGGAAATATATGCCTTATTATTTGGATTGATTAGATCCCTGTTAAGAAATTGCTTTAAAGTTTTTGCAAAAAGAAAATTCTATAAGAAGGTCATTTCTTATTGGATTTCTAATAAAGAATCGTTTTGAAAGAAAAAAAAATTGGTTGTGCCCATATTCATGCGTAAGGTTATTTAAGTACTCTTTGGATGTAAATGCTTAGTGTGCTTTGATGTGATTTTTGTGGTGTCATTGATTACGTGATAGTCACAAACTCCAAAACATGTGCTATGAATATTTATGGGTTAAGACTCTGCCCAATATTGATGTGACCATCAAAGTATTTTGTTTTGCCATTTGTGGTATGCCTTGGTGATTGTGAGTGTTATAATAACTTCAAGTTGAAGTTCTAGTTGTCGACTTGTGAATTGTTTTATGTTTTTTTTAGGCGAGTACGCCCAACCATGTAATGGTGAGTTTATATTGTATGAGTCTTTACTTCTATTATTTTTAGAAGAGAAATAATACTCTTGATTCGGATTATTTGTTGCTCCGCGAAAGCGTTGAGTATTGGATTTGAAAATGCTTTTATGTATTGTGATTGTAACAGGTTTAGAACACCTTTTCTCATTTCGAGTTGTCTATTTTACAAAGGAAACTCTGCCGGATTTTTGAGAAAATCCTATGTTATTATTTAAAGCGCTTCGCACCATAGTGTAGTTATGAATTGAATTCCACACTCTACGACATAGTCCAGCGAGTGTGACGGTAGTGGTTAAGTTTAGCTCGACTTATATTATTTCCCGTCGTGTCTAATCCTTAGTAAGGGAGTTGATTCCCAAGTTTATCGGTCCATATGTGATCCTTGAAAGGATAATTGATTGTATTTGTAACGTATTCCATGTTTTTTTTAGTTACAACATCGTATTAGTAACTCTTCACATGGTGATAGTTGGAGTTCTAGTTGAGACTATAGACCAATAGATCCGTAAGACCCGTAGCATTGGCAAATTGATAGTAAATGTTTTGTGGTCACACCATAATACCAAGGAACTACTTGTAAGACCAAGGATGTCATGTGTTTTATGTGTCCCCATCTCTTGTTCATCATGTTATTATTAGTTACGAGGGCGTAACTTCCTTTTTAGGGGGGTAGATTTCGTGCCAATTGTATGTTTGGTGCTAAAAGGTATGATTTCATATGTGATGTATACCTAATTCATGTATGATTAGAAGTTTTATGGTAAACCTTGTAATATGTTGCATGTTTTACTTCTTATAGTATGAACATTTTTAGTTGAAGTGGTTGTAGGCTGATCAAATCAATTGATCTATGAAATGTTGGTTCTACTTGTTATGGTATGAATATATTAGTTGAAATTATTTTGGTTATAAAGGTGGTCAATTGAATTGATCTATAAGAAAGTGAATTAGTTGTCGGAGATGTTCTCCGAAATCATTTGATTGTTGGAGGTGTTATCTAGAGTGATTGTAGTTCGCTAACTTATAGAGTTAATGACTTGTTTTTAAAAAGAAGAGTATAAGTTTGATCATTTGAGTAGTACTTTAAGTTTCGGGAAGAAACTTATTTTAAGGGTGGTAGATTGTAACACCCCGTATTTTTGTACCTGTTTAGTAATTAGTTATATTATTTTAGTTTATAAAAAATATTTAAAATGTTATTTTATTTAATATATTTTATTTTCCACTTATTAACCTTATCTTAAAATAGTCAAAAGCTAATCCCTAAATTTCCTAGGTTAAGTTAGAACCCAAAACCTATCATATTAGTGTTATAGGGAGAAATAAAATTGGAAATAGAAAAGAAAGCAAAAGAAAGAAAACAAAAAAAAAGAAGAAAGTTAGAAGAGGGGAGTCGAACTGCAGAAGAAACCACGGTCCTTTTTATTTTCCCTCTATACTCCATCTTCCTTTATTTCTTTTTCTTCAACCCTTCAACTCCATTAAAACTACTAATATCTTTATCACCCATCATCACTTCAATTGTTGTTCATCTTTATCCAATATTTTCTCAGTTTTTGTGGGTATTTTGAAGAGAGAGAATTGGGTTTTATACTTGCGGTTTTCGGGTCATAAATCGGATCGAAGTGGAGATTTTCGGGTTCTCTTATAGTGTAATTTTGCTCTCATTACTTCCCCTAATCAAATAAGATTCCTTGTCATGTTTTAATTTCAGTTTTGGATTAATTTTGAATTGGAGTTTTGTTAGTTAGAGCTCTTGAGTTAAATTGAGTTGGGGGTTTTTGATTATGAGTGTTGGGAGTAGCTTGATTGAAAGGAATTTTTCTTATTAATAATAAGTTTATCAACAAGAACTGTAACTCGTAGGAATTACAGGTCAGATTCATAATTTGTGTTTTTCGTCAGTTTATGGGCGTTTTTAGCCAAAATACTATTTCACAAAAGTTGTTCGTAAAATTGCACCCAAGATAGGCTCAAGAAACGTTTCATTTGGACTTTATAGGAGAAAGTTATCCCTATTTTGAGTTTTATCTGAACTTAAATCTAATGCATGTTATTTTCATGTAGTTAGTAGTATTTATAGTTTGACTTTTGTTGACCAGTTTGACTTTTGTTGACTTTGGTGTATTCTTTTTGGATTAAATTTAAACCGAGTTATTTTTAAAGGTAGTCAAGGCTCATTAACTAGGTTATGTCGTTTATGTGTAAACTATATAAAGTATAGTCAAGTGATTTATACCATATTATATTATATTATAGATCGCTGGTTCGTAGAAGAACCCTTTTGACTTGTAATTGAGATTAGTTGACAGTGGTTTGCTAATAAGGTAAGATTTCTTACTGTGCTTATATAGATGAGTTCAGAAATTGTTTTACACGGTTTGAAAATTTATTTTTAGAATGAGACTGTTTTATGAAGTTTATACGTTGAGATTTAAATGTTTCTCGATATTTATATTGAAAGAGTTTATGAGATTATTTATGAGATTTATATTAAAAAGGAGGAAGTTCCTCATGGTTACCAAGTTTAACTAAATTGTGGGATTGTCGGTAAGCGGTATTCCTCGAGTATGGAAGTATGTTGAGTTACCAATGTCTCAACAATATATTTTAGTAGTTGGGAGTATATTGATTAATACTCTTGCCATTCGTCTTCCTTCTTGGTATGCTATCAAGTTAGAGGTATGCATACTAGGGACTTTGGTGTTTACCTTATCTAGTGAGCCTAGCTAGCTCATTGAATTTTTATTACTTCCTACTCACATATTTCAAAGGAGTTATATTTGAAAGTTTTACAGAATGGTTTAGAAAGAAAGTAAATAAAGTGGATTTGAATTATTGAAGGTTGTCTATTATATTCAAGTTGAATGTTGCTCAAGTGAAATAATTTTTGTGGAATACTATATATGTATTCTACTTGCACATTGGATAGTTCAAATTTGTTATTAGTATGATATCTTGCTCAGCCTTTTGGCTGATATTACATGTCCTCAATGTGCAGGGCTCGATGGTGACTAGCTTATATTGGGGTGAGACCGTTGACTTCACCTAGATGTAGATTTATTAAAGTTAAGACTTCGGCTGCAATAGTTTAGAATTATGGTTTTTTATAGGAGTGTAGTAATTAATTACATTTTTTTTAGTTGTAATAGTTAATAATTAATTTGTGTATTAGTAGTAGTACCTTTCGCCTTGCTGTTATTATATGTTTAATAACCGCGGCATAACAGCTCTTGAATTTTCCATGCTTTGTACTCTAATATGTTTTCTAAAGAAAGTGGAAATTCAGGGTTGTTACACTATCCCAACCCCCTTGCACGGTCCCCCCACCTTGCACAGTCCCCCACCCCCATGCACACACACCCCCCCCCCCGCCCTGCATAGTGTGTAACGCCCCGACCTCTAAACATCATTTTTAAGTTAATTAATCAATTATTGGCAGCGGAACTTAGATGGTCGGTGCGCTACTGCCGTATTTTCCGTTCGAGAAAATACAAGGCAAACATTCGTTCATATATGACGCTAAACATATTATAATTATTGAAATAAGCATCTTAATCATATTAATATAAAATATAAGCATAGATGATTACGTAGTTATAGTTAAACTAAGTTCATGTTCTAGTGATCATAGATTTAGATTACATAACCAATATAGTTTTCATAATGTAAAGTAGTTGGCCATCCTCACTTCTACGCCATCCCGTCATCTTCATCAGTACCTAAAACCAAAAGCAACACCGTGAGCCGAAGCTCAGTAACATACTACCCTAACAACGTAAATTCATTTCAATTCATTTTATTTGCAAACAGGGAGAAGAGAATATAGTAAAACGTATTTCAAATTCGTAATGAAATAATAGCAAAGTGAACAATTATACATAGCATCGTGATACTTCATAAGTTCCAATTATCTTTTCATCTTTTAGCTTGGTAACTGGCGAGTATAGACATGTGATGACCCTCAAGGAGCCCAGCTCCCTTTTTGGGTACACCACCATGTGATGATCCTCAAGGAGCCCAGCTCCCTTTTTGGATACATCACCATGCGATGATCCTCAAGGAGCCCCGCTCCCTTTTTGGATACACCGCTCGCACCAAAATAGCATGCGGTACCCCTCAAGGAGCCCAGCTCCCTTTTCGGGTGTACGGCGGGTGCGAAGGTACGTGCACGACCATAAAGTAGATAAGCGTAACATTATACTGCCAGAACCTCTTTCACTTTTATTTATCATGTTTCGTTCGTTTAGCATTCATCGGCATAAGCCATAAATCTTTCAATCATACTTGAGCATCAATAACTCATAAGATCATCATTTACGAAACTCATTCGAAAACAATTTAATCCCACAATCCATATAAGAATCACATCGCAAAATCCTTAACATAATTATAAACATCATTTCATAAACACATTTCGAAGGGGATCGTGGGTGTTAGCAATAGATGTTACCTCGGTTCCTGCGTAATAACTTGAGAGCCGGGGGAGGCTGTAATATCCTTTCCGTTTAATCTAACCATGAAATGACGCAACAAAATGTAAATATTCGATTCTTTTAACAATTGTCCTTTGGTTATTATTTTTACTTTTATTATGGAGTATCATTGGTGATGCTACATTATTCATTATTAAGCTTTTATGATTAATTTTTCCTACGTTGCTTTGATTAATAGCATTTACTTGCTATATAATTACACTATAGGTGTCTTATTCAATTTAATACGTAAATTAGCTTCAACAAGTTTTATAATAATTTAAGTTATCGTAGCCCAACTAATTATAAATTACTAATATTCATTTATAATTTTCAGATTACAGGAGTAAATGGTAATTACTAAGTGATGTTATTGCTAAGTTTTCTCGTCAATTCGTAATATTATACGTTTATTATCATAAATAGTTGTCGTAAATTTATAATTATAATCTACTAACTTAAGTAAGTCTAACAATTTCATATTACAAAAAAATAAGGTGAATCATTAGTGATAATTAACTCAATTAGTTTAATTCTTTTTATTATTGATTAGAAAAATTAAATAAACATGTAACCTAACTAATTAGTTCATTAAGCCTAATAAATTGATGAGTATTGTAGATTAGTTTTTAGTTGAAATAAAATCAGTTTGTTGGCCCATTAAAGTGAGGGAGTACCATGATGTAATATATTTGGGCTTAATTCATTTAAACAAGAGAATAAAATGAAAACAAGTTGAAAGAGGTATTTTCATACCTCCTGCTCAACTGAGCAGTCACGAAAACAGGGGAGGAAGAGAGGTGGGGCGGTGGACTGAAGCTCCGGCAGCAACGGCACGGCAGCGTGGCTGGGGCGCGGGATTCCGGCGGTTCTGGCGTGGCTCCGCCGGCGCACGAGGAGAGAGAGCGAAACACGAGAGAGAAGATGGGGCGCGAGAGAGAAGAAAGAGAAAGAAGGTACGTGCGAGAGGAGAGAGAAGGAGACGGTGGTTAGGTGTGGTGGTGGCGCACAAAAGGCGCAGGAATGCGGCGGCGCCGCGGTGGGGCTGCGGTGGCTGACCCGAAACAGAGGAGCAAGTAAAAAAAAAACAGAAGCTTTGGGGAAGTTTTGGGTGGCTTTTTCCGGCGAGGTTTAGTGGGTTCCGGCGAAGACTCAAGTGGTTTGAGTGAATGGTTTGAGGAGATGAACATGGCTATTTATAGCCATAGTTGAGTTTCAATTTCCCCAAATGTAAATTGATGGAATTGAATTATCAAAAATGGGTTATTGGGTGATTTTGGTTGAGAATGAATTTTCTATGAATATGAGTTTGATTGAGCAAGGATAATCCATTTTAGAGTTAGAGTTCATGGGTGGGTTTGAGTATAAAAATCAGATTTCTAGATGGATTTGAATTGAATTGAAGTTTTTAATTGCAATTGAGTTTGTTTATGTGAAAAAAATTCTGTCATGGGTCAAAATCCCTTGTCGGGTTGTTTGGGAAGGAAAAATGGGATGGATTGAAATGTAATGAAACAGTAGTTTTTCTGTTTTCTTTTGATTTCCCCTTTTTTTTCTTTTTCTTTTTCTTTTCTTTTCTTTTTCTTTTCTATTTTCTTTTCCTTTTTATTCTTAATACTACTAATTTGTATAGTAACCAATTAATTTATTGTTATTGTTTAATCTAACAAACTTTAATATTATTTGTAACTTTAACGATTTAATTATCATTATGTGGTTATAGATTAACAAAATTTCAATAATAACTTATGATTAAAGGAAAATTTTAACCACTAATTATTATTATTTAATTTAGGCGAGTTTAAATTTTCGGGATATTACATCCTCTCCCCCTTAGAAAAAGTTTCGTCCTCGAAACTTAGTAATGATAGCCAATAATCATATTTTCATTAACTCATATATACATACAAGCACATAATTTTCAAGTCACATATTCACATGCATATTATGAATAACCTTATAAAATTATCATTTAAGCAAATAGGTGGGGGTATTTCATTTTCATCTGATCTTCTACTTCCCAAGTGGCTTCTGACGACGAATGGTTAGCCCATAAGACTTTTACCATAGGGATTACTTTATTCCTAAGTTGCTTTTCTCGTCGATCGAGAATTTCGATTGGTCTCTCTTCGTAAGTTAGATCATTTCTAAGCTCTAGGGGCTCGTGTCTAATTACATGATTAGGATCTGGTATGTACTTTCTCAGCATTGATACATGAAAGACATTGTGAACCTTATCCAAATCTGTTGGCAACGCTAAACGATAAGCCACTTCGTTGACTCGCTCCAAAATCTCGTATGGGCCGATATACCTCGGACTTAGTTTTCCAGACTGTCCAAATCTCATGACACCTTTAGTAGGTGAGATTTTCAGAAAGACATGATCGCCCACCATGAATTCTAGTGGTCTCCTTCGCCGATCTGCATAGTTCTTTTGTCGACTCTGAGCAGCCTTGATCCTTGCTTGAATCAATCGCACTTTTTCAGTTGTTTCTTGTATCAAGTCAGGCCCAATCATTCTAGCTTCATCTATATCACTCCAACAGAGGGGTGTTCTACACCGTCTTCCATATAGTGCTTCGTAGGGTGCCATCCCGATGCTAGCTTGATAGCTATTGTTATAAGAAAATTCCACCAGTGGCAAATATTTCTCCCAGCTTCCTTGAAAATCTAACGTACACGCTCTCAACATGTCTTCGAGAGTCTGAATTGTTCGTTCTGTTTGACCATCGGTTGCTGGGTGAAAAGCAGTACTGAAGTCAAGTCTGGTGCCAAGAGCTTTTTGCAGTTCCTTCCAAAACTTCGCCTGAAATCGCGAGTCTCGATCAGACACAATTGAACTCGGAACTCCATGTAGTCTGACAATTGTGTTCATATACAACTCCGCTAGTTTATCCAAACTCCAATTATTCCTTATAGCCAAGAAATGCGCGGACTTTGTCAATCTATCTACAATCACCCAAATAGAATTCATGCCTCTAGCTGATGGTGGTAATCCCATAATAAAATCCATTGAAATCGAATCCCATTTCCAAGTGGGAACATCTAATGGTTGTAGCAATCCTGCAGGCCTCTGATGCTCGATTTTTATTCTTTGACAAGTCAAGCACCTTGAAACGAATTCTGCAACTTCTTGCTTCATATTACTCCACCAGAATGTTTGCTTCAAATCTTTATACAACTTGTTTCCTCCCGGGTGTACCGAGAAAGGACTATTATGAGCCTCTTCTAGAATTTTTCTTTTTAGCGACTCATTATTGGGAACACATAGCCTTCCTTGGAATCTCAAAGTACCATCTTCTTGAATCACAAATCCTGGTGATTTCCCTTTCTTCACATCCTCTTTTGTTTTCTCTAACTCCATATCTTCGCCTTGTGCCTCCTTTATTTCTTCCAACAACGTCGGCCTTAACTCCAATGCATTCAAACGTGCATTTCTCTTCCCTTGAATGATCTCAACTTCCATCTTCCATAGATCCCTTTGGATAGCTTTGGGTAGGGTTAGGATGGTGTTTAAGCGGGGTTTTCGGCTTAGGGCATCGGCCACAACATTAGCCTTTCCAGGGTGATATTGAATGTCGAGATCGTAATCCTTGAGGAGTTCTAGCCATCTACGTTGTCTCAAGTTGAGCTCTTTTTGTGTGAAAATATATTTGAGACTTTTGTGGTCGGTGAAGATTTTGCATGGAACACCATAGAGATAGTGTCGCCATATTTTGAGAGCAAACACCACAGCTGCTAATTCAAGATCATGGGTTGGGTAGTTTTGTTCGTGTGGTTTTAGTTGTCGGGAAGCATAGGCAATAACTTTATCGTTTTGCATTAAGACGCACCCTAATCCATGCTTGGAAGCATCGCTATACACCACAAAGCCTTCCTTATCAGATGGGAGGGTGAGAACAGGGGCGGAGGTAAGACGCTTCTTCAACTCCTGAAAAGCTGCTTCACTTTCATTGCTCCATTCAAATTTGACAGACTTCTTCACTAATCGGGTTATGGGTAAAGCAATTTTGGAGAAGTCTTGGACAAATCTTCGATAGTATCCAGCTAAACCCATAAAACTTCGGATTTCTGTGACATTAGTGGGTCTAGGCCATTCCATTATAGCCTTTATCTTTTGTGGGTCAACAGAGATTCCGTTCTCTGAAATAATGTGCCCTAAGAAGGCAACTTCTTTTAACCAGAATTCACATTTCTTCAACTTTGCATATAACTTGTTCTCCCTTAATACCTCCAATACTTTTCTCAGGTGCTCTTCGTGTTCACTCGAACTTCTTGAAAACACCAATATGTCGTCAATGAACACTACTACGAACTTGTCGAGGTAGGGTTTGAAAACTCGGTTCATCAGATCCATAAAAACAGCAGGAGCATTGGTCAGCCCGAATGGCATTACTGTGAACTCATAATGACCATAGCGAGTTCTGAAGGCAGTCTTCGAGATATCTTCGGGCTTGATTCGGAGTTGGTGGTATCCTGATCTCAAATCAATCTTCGAGAAAGTGCTGGCACCTCGTAGCTGATCGAAAAGGTCATCAATGCGAGGTAGTGGATATTTATTCTTGATGGTGATCTTGTTTAACTCACGATAATCAATGCATAATCGCAAGCTTCCATCTTTCTTTTTCACGAATAACACCGGTGCACCCCAAGGTGAGACGCTAGGTCGAATATACCCTTTCTCAAGTAACTCATCTAGTTGCTTCTTTAATTCTTGCAACTCTGCTGGTGCCATTCTGTAAGGTGCCTTGGATATGGGAGCGGATCCTGGAATCAGGTCAATGCTAAAATCTATTTCTCTTTGTGGGGGCATGCCAGGTATCTCTTCTGGGAATACGTCAGGATATTCACAAGCTATGGGAATTTCAGACAAAGAAGGTTCAGGGGTCGTTAGGTCTACCATGTTGCAAAGGTATCCCTGACAACCAGTCATGAGAAGTTTGAAGGCTTTTAAGGTTGAGACGATTTTGGGTTTGGTTTTTATTCTTCGAAAAGATACCTTACTTCCGTCTGGTTTCCTAAGGGTTATTTCGTGGTTAAGACAATTTATGTCGGCTTTGTGTTTGGATAACCAATTCATACCTAATATAACATCAAAGTCGGTTAAGTCAAACTGGACTAGGTCAACGAGAAATTCACATTTGTTGATGAGGATTGAACAATTCTTATATAGGACATCGCATGAAATTGATTCACCGTTTGGAAGAGCAACAGACATAGCAGAGAATTGGGAACATGGTTTGACTTTCAAACTTTTAGCAAATGATGCGGAGACAAATGAATGTGAAGCTCCAGAGTCAAAAAGAACATAAGCAGGTATAGAATTGACAGGAAAAGTACCAGTTATGACGGTATCATCGGCTTCTGCTTCTTCTCGTTGCATCATGAATACTCGTGCAGCTTGGGGAGGTCCACGTGGAGGATTACGGTTTGTAGTGTTCTGACCAGCTGGTTCATTTCTCCCATTGGCTTGTCCTTGACGCCATTGAGGGCAATCTCGGACCATATGATCCTTACTACCGCACTTGTAGCATTCCCTTGTACCAAATCGACATTCCTTCTCAGTATGGTTCCACTTTCCACACTTAGAGCATTTTCGAGTTTGATTTTGATTTCCGAAATTTCCACCTCGATTTCCAGTTTCTTGCCTCTTGAATGACCCATTGCTGGGTTGGTTTTGAAAATTCTTCTTTCTTTTCCCGTTCTCAAAGATCTCTTTTCGAAGCTTGCTTTTTCTTTCAACATTGATAGCCCTATCATAGAGCTCTTGGAATGATGTACTCATGTGCGCTGCGAGTTTCTCCTGAAGGTCAAGATTAAGGCCTTCTTCAAAGCGGTTCATCCTCTGTCGATCCGTCGACACTAGGTCAGGAGCAAATCGAGCAAGCTCGTTGAATTTTACAGCATACTCTAACACAGACATACTCCTTTGTTTGAGATGGATGAACTCGGATTCCATTTTGAGTTGCAGGCTTTGAGGGTAAAACTGATTTCTCATTGCTCCCTTCAGATTTTCCCATCCAAAACCGGGTTGGCCTTGCATTTCCTTTGCAGTCTTCCACCAAAGGTCTGCTTGCCCTTTGAGATAGAATACCGCGAAATTCACCTTCCATTTTTCAGGGCATTGAGTGACGTCAAATAGTTTCTCCATATGATTAATCCATTCTTCGAACTCCGTAGGATCCGGCTTGCCATCATAGGTCGGTGGTTTGTGAGTAGAAAATCGCTTAAACATGTTAGAGCATTCTTCTTGCTCTGATTTGGGCTTTTGTCGATTTCCTTGCAAGAGTTCCATCATTACAAGTCTTAATAAGTCGGTTCTGTTATCGTTAGCAACGTCGCCGGTGGCTTCTCCGAAAATGGGGTCACTTCTCAAAGCATCCAGCCTTAACCTCATTTCTTCCAGTGACACATCCGACACGTGATTTCCATTTCCTCCTTCAGCGTGATCACTCTCACTTGTTGTCATTTTCTATCACATTGAACGTTTCACATTCATATTAATTTTACCGTAATTAAGGCATAGAGCATTCAAAAGCAAAGAAAAGTTATCCCATTCCCGTTCCTATCACTCACACTCATGGCTTTTAATTTCTATCAACTTATGGAACTTAATTTTTTATTTATTTTTCCCTAATTATTTTATGTAGCTCAACTTTTTTATCCTATGATTAATAATATTACTATCGTTATTATTTATTATCCCATTTCATCTAAACCATTTTAATATTAAAATTAATTTATGTAAAACCATTGCGGTTCTACTTAAGGTTTCAGAAACCTTCGGCTCTGATACCACTCTGTAACGCCCCGACCTCTAAACATCATTTTTAAGTTAATTAATCAATTATTGGCAGCGGAACTTAGATGGTCGGTGCGCTACTGCCGTATTTTCCGTTCGAGAAAATACAAGGCAAACATTCGTTCATATATGACGCTAAACATATTATAATTATTGAAATAAGCATCTTAATCATATTAATATAAATATATAAGCATAGATGATTACGTAGTTATAGTTAAACTAAGTTCATGTTCTAGTGATCATAGATTTAGATTACATAACCAATATAGTTTTCATAATGTAAAGTAGTTGGCCATCCTCACTTCTACGCCATCCCGTCATCTTCATCAGTACCTAAAACCAAAAGCAACACCGTGAGCCGAAGCTCAGTAACATACTACCCAACAACGTAAATTCATTTCAATTCATTTTATTTGCAAACAGGGAGAAGAGAATATAGTAAAACGTATTTCAAATTCGTAATGAAATAATAGCAAAGTGAACAATTATACATAGCATCGTGATACTTCATAAGTTCCCATTATCTTTTCATCTTTTAGCTTGGTAACTGGCGAGTATAGACATGTGATGACCCTCAAGGAGCCCAGCTCCCTTTTTGGGTACACCACCATGTGATGATCCTCAAGGAGCCCAGCTCCCTTTTTGGATACATCACCATGCGATGATCCTCAAGGAGCCCCGCTCCCTTTTTGGATACACCGCTCGCACCAAAATAGCATGCGGTACCCCTCAAGGAGCCCAGCTCCCTTTTCGGGTGTACGGCGGGTGCGAAGGTACGTGCACGACCATAAAGTAGATAAGCGTAACATTATACTGCCAGAACCTCTTTCACTTTTATTTATCATGTTTCGTTCGTTTAGCATTCATCGGCATAAGCCATAAATCTTTCAATCATACTTGAGCATCAATAACTCATAAGATCATCATTTACGAAACTCATTCGAAAACAATTTAATCCCACAATCCATATAAGAATCACATCGCAAAATCCTTAACATAATTATAAACATCATTTCATAAACACATTTCGAAGGGGATCGTGGGTGTTAGCAATAGATGTTACCTCGGTTCCTGCGTAATAACTTGAGAGCCGGGGGAGGCTGTAATATCCTTTCCGTTTAATCTAACCATGAAATGACGCAACAAAATGTAAATATTCGATTTCTTTTAACAATTGTCCTTTGGTTATTATTTTTACTTTTATTATGGAGTATCATTGGTGATGCTACATTATTCATTATTAAGCTTTTATGATTAATTTTTCCTACGTTGCTTTGATTAATAGCATTTACTTGCTATATAATTACACTATAGGTGTCTTATTCAATTTAATACGTAAATTAGCTTCAACAAGTTTTATAATAATTTAAGTTATCGTAGCCCAACTAATTATAAATTACTAATATTCATATTTATATTTTCAGATTACAGGAGTAAATGGATAATTACTAAGTGATGTTATTGCTAAGTTTTCTCGTCAATTCGTAATATTATACGTTTATTATCATAAATAGTTGTCGTAAATTTATAATTTAATCTACTAACTTAAGTAAGTCTAACAATTTCATATTACAAAAAAAATAAGGTGAATCATTAGTGATAATTAACTCAATTAGTTTAATTCTTTTTATTACTTGATTAGAAAAATTAAATAAACATGTAACCTAACTAATTAGTTCATTAAGCCTAATAAATTGATGAGTATTGTAGATTAGTTTTTAGTTGAAATAAAATCAGTTTGTTGGCCCATTAAAGTGAGGGAGTACCATGATGTAATATATTTGGGCTTAATTCTTTAAACAAGAGAATAAAATGAAAACAAGTTGAAAGAGGTATTTTCATACCTCCTGCTCAACTGAGCAGTCACGAAAACAGGGGAGGAAGAGAGGTGGGCGGTGGACTGAAGCTCCGGCAGCAACGGCACGGCAGCGTGGCTGGGGCGCGGGATTCCGGCGGTTCTGGCGTGGCTCCGCCGGCGCACGAGGAGAGAGAGCGAAACACGAGAGAGAGAGATGGGGCGCGAGAGAGAAGAAAGAGAAAGAAGGTACGGGCGAGAGGAGAGAGAAGGAGACGGTGGTTAGGTGTGGTGGTGGCGCACAAAAGGCGCAGGAATACGGCGGCGCCGCGGTGGGGCTGCGGTGGCTGACCCGAAACAGAGGAGCAAGTAAAAAAAACAGAAGCTTTGGGGGAGTTTTGGGTGGCTTTTTCCGGCGAGGTTTAGTGGGTTTCCGGCGAAGACTCAAGTGGTTTGAGTGAATGGTTTGAGGAGATGAACATGGCTATTTATAGCCATAGTTGAGTTTCAATTTCTGCCCAAATGAATTGATGGAATTGAATTATCAAAAATGGGTTATTGGGTGATTTTGGTTGAGAAATGAATTTTCTATGAATATGAGTTTGATTGAGCAAGGATAATCCATTTTAGAGTTAGAGTTCATGGGTGGGTTTGAGTATAAAAATCAGATTTCTAGATGGATTTGAATTGAATTGAAGTTTTTAATTGCAATTGAGTTTGTTTATGTGAAAAAAATTCTGTCATGGGTCAAAATCCCTTGTCGGGTTGTTTGGGAAGGAAAAATGGGATGGATTGAAATGTAATGAAACAGTAGTTTTTCTGTTTTCTTTTGATTTCCCCCCTTTTTTTTCTTTTTCTTTTTTCTTTTTCCTTTTCTTTTTCTTTTCTATTTTTCTTTTCCTTTTTATTCTTAATACTACTAATTTGTATAGTAACCAATTAATTTATTGTTATTGTTTAATCTAACAAAACTTTAATATTATTTGTAACTTTAACGATTTAATTATCATTATGTGGTTATAGATTAACAAAATTTCAATAATAACTTATGATTAAAGGAAAATTTTAACCACTAATTATTATTATTTAATTTAGGCGAGTTTAAATTTTCGGGATATTACATAGTGCCTCCACCCAAAGTGAGTTTCAATACATGTGAAGCTAGTTTAGTTGATTACAATACATATATAGATACTAATAAGAACTTTACATGACATTACATGCGGCTAAAAGCGATAAGTTAACGAATTTGAGCTTAAAAAGCCAAAATCGGCCCAAAATGACATCCACTTACCCAAAGTGGGTTTCAATACATGTGAAGCTAGTTTAGTTGATTGCAATACATATATAGATACTAATAAGAACTTTACATGACATTACATGCGGCTAAAAGCGATAAGTTAACGAATTTGAGCTTGAAAAGCCAAAATCGGCCCAAAATGACATCCACTTACCCAAAGTGGGTTTCAATACATGTGAAGCTAGTTTAGTTGATTGCAATACATATATTGATACTAATAAGAACTTTACATGACATTACTTGCGGCTAAAAGCGATAAATTAAAGAATTTTAGCTTAAAAAGCCGAAATCGGCGCAAAATGACATCCACTTACCCAAAGTGGGTTTCTATACATGTGAAGCTAGTTTAGTTGATCGCAATACATATATAGATACTAATAAGAACTTTACATGATATTACATGCGGCTAAAAGCGATAAATTAAAGAATTTTAGCTTGAAAAGCCGAAATCGGCCCAAAATGACATCCACTTACCCAAAGTGGGTTTCAATACATGTGAAGATAGTTTAGTTGATTGCAATACATATGTAGATACTAATAAGAACTTTACATGACATTACATGCGGCTAAAAGTGATAAATTAAAGAATTTTAGCTTGAAAAGCCGAAATCGGCCAAAATGATATCCACTTACCCAAAGTGGGTTTCAATACATGTGAAGCTAGTTTAGTTGATTGCAATACATATGTATATACTAATAAGAACTTTACATGACATTACATGCGGCTAAAAGCGATAAATTAAAGAATTTTAACTTGAAAAGCCGAAATCGGCCCAAAATGATATCCACTTACCCAAAGTGGGTTTCAATACATGTGAACCTAGTTTAGTTGATTGCAATACATATATAGATACTAATAAGAACTTTACATGAAATTACATGCGGCTAAAAGTGATAAATTAAAGAATTTTAGCTTGAAAAGCCAAAATCGGCCAAAATGACATCCACTTACCCAAAGTGGGTTTCAATACATGTGAAGCTAGTTTAGTTGATTGCAATACATATAGAGATACTAATAAGAACTAAACATGACATTACATGAAACTAAAAGTGAGAAATTAAGTCAAGTAACCTTGTAAAGCCAAAATTCGGAATTTGAAATTGAAAAGTCGAGCCTTTTGCCACCTTCCTATGAAGTTTCAACCATTATCAGTTCCCCATGATGTGCACGCATGTAATTTGTCGCTAACTCCACATCAGTGACATCGACGTTGGGAATGGTGAAAGGCAGGGTGTCTTCAAAAGCATCAAACTCCTCCTCATCCTCAACATCACCAACTCCAAGTATACTTGATAAGTGCGTGTCTAACGCACTTTATGACTTTCTTTTGGCTTGTTTTAGCTCCCTTTTTCTCCTTTTCTTCCCTCTTTCTCCTCACTTTTCCCTTCTATTTCATTCACTTGATCATACTTGATCATAGTGACATTTTGCTAGATTTTCGATCTATTTTGATCGAATTTCTAGCATATATGCTTTCACCATGTTTGCTCGTGTTTTTATTGCAGGTGTGACCCTTTTTCGGGGCCGAGTAATGCGAAACATGGCACAAGGGAACGAGCTAGAGGATGAGAGACCATAAGGTGCGCCCGCACATATCACTGGTGCGCCGCCGAATTGGGAGAAAAAGACAGAACGCACAGGTGCACCCGCACCCAGCACATGGTGCGCCCGCACCTGTGTCTGGTGCGCCGGCACCAGCTACATGTGCGCCCGCACATGTTGACGGAGGAACCTAGACTGAGGCAGAAGACATAGGTGCGCCCGCACCTGACATGTGGTGCGCCTGCACCTATATCTGGTGCGCCCGCACGATCTGAAGGGAGATTTTTACAAAAAGACAGAAGATTTGGTGCTCTCGCACCTGAGGTCTGGTGCGCCCGCACCTGAGCATGGTGCGCCCGCACCATGCGTTCCGGAGTGAAAAATTCAATCATTAAACCCTTTTTCTTTTTAATTTTAGACTTACACTTTCATTCTAGTTTTCACAGAATATTTTAGGGTTTTGTATTAAAGAGAAAACACTTTAGTTTCTATTGATAATTGAGATTAGTGATCATATTTTGTGATTCGATTGACATTCAAGGTACTTTTAATTCATTCAATTCAATTCAAAGTTTCATTTTTATTCATTCTCTTGGTGTTTGTTTATGTTCTTAGTTATTTAGATTTCATTCTCTTAGTTTAATAATTGCGATTTAATTAGTTTAATCATTACTTAATCATTTTTAGCCTTAGATTAGTCATAGATTCATTGTTTAATTGCTTTAACTCCATGATTAGTGAGTAGTTTCATAATCTAGGGTTAGGGTGAAAGTATGAATTAGGGTTTTAAATATGTTGTTGATGTGATTGTGATTGTTAATAAGTTTATGCATTGATCTTGGTGTTTTGAGACCTTAGGATAGATATTGATCACATTTATACTTTGGTATTTTGATTTCAAAGTTCTATCAAATTTTGAACTCTTTTATCATCCCCAAGAATCAACTTAATTTCTATCCAAGATATTGGATGGAAATTAAGGGGATCCTTCATTAGGGGTTTTCCAAACTTATTGAATCTCTTAGTCAATTAACTAAAGACCATTCGAGAGAGGATTTAGTTGATTGATTAAGTGATTACTCTTGAGGACCATTCGAGAGAGGACTCAAGTAATTTAGAGGGAAACTAAACCTTGCATGATCATCTCGTTACATCCAATCGCATTAACAATCATCATTCTTATTCATACTAGTAACCTTAACTCTAGTGTCTTTATTTGATATTTAAACTGTTGATATTTGCTTGTTCTAGTTGATATTAGTCTTAATTGTTACCAAACATCTTTCAAACCCCCAAATACCTTTCAATTAGGTAGTCTGACTTGATAGACTTTAATCAATCCCATTTTCCCTGTGGATCGACCCTTGACTTGCCCTTACTATTCTCTTAGTAATTGCTTGTTAGGACTTATAAATATTGTTTGGAAAGCGGTTCTTAGTGCCTTAACGACACACAAAAACCTCTTATCAAAATGGCGCCGTTGCCGGGGAACATTGTGCTATTGATTGAAGTATATTTTAGTTTAGTTTGCTTATTGATTTCTCTTATTTTCTTTTTGACTGTGGTTGTTATTTGCTAATCCTCTGCTTAGCTTTGTTGTGTTACATGAGAAGAAGAACTCACGGTTCACCCACATTGCCTCTAGATCCTGAAATCGACCGTACATTGCGAAAGCTTCGGAAGAATTTGGAAAATTTGACTTTGGGTTCCGAGCCTTCTTCACCAATCTCAAGTACATCAAGTGAAGTTGAATCAGAAATGGGTGAAGCAAATCCACAACTGTTTAGGGATTTCGGAAATCCGGGTTCCTATGTTCTTCAAGGTGGAATTCGACTCCCTACCACCACTACAAATTTCAGCATTCACCCTCAGTATACTCGGATGGTGAAAGCAGAGCAGTTTTGTGGGGGTCAGATGAAGATCCTCTAGACCATCTCGACAGGTTTCTTGAGATCTGTGCCATGATAACAACTAATGATGTCTCTCCTGACTACATCAAGATGCACTTGTTCCGGTCCTCTCTTACCGGAAAAGCAAAGTCATGGCTCAAGAGCTTGCCTGCTAATTCCCTCACTACATGGGAAGAAGTCACAATGGCCTTCTTGAAGAAATACTTCCCGGAGTGGAAGACTGCGGACATAAGGAGGAAGATCTCCTCATTTGAGCAAGAGAACGATGAGACACTTGCCGAAGCTTGGGAGCGGTTCAAGGAGATGATCCGTTCATGCCCACACCATGAGTTCAACAAGAATCTACTCATGCGATTTTTCTATGATGGTCTTGATCCGATTTCACGGGCCAACCTTGATGCTGGAGCGGGAGGTCAACTATCTAAGATCCCGCAAGAACAACTTGAGTCCACAATTGAGGAAGTGATCAAGAACTACTCATGGGGTGGAAGACGAAGAGGTGCTCAACCTAAGAAGAGCGGAAAGTTTGAAATTGACCCCATGGATCAAATTCAAGCAAGATGGACCAACTCGACAAGAAGCTCTCCAAGATCAATCTTGCATCGTCTACTCCTTCACAGGTAAACTCTTTTTCTTGTGATATTTGTGGTGGTACTAACCATGATACTTCTTATTGTGGAGGTACCCATTCGGAGCATGTGGCGGCAATTAATTCAAGAGGAGATGGATATCAAGGAAACCAAGGGTATAGGAACAATCAACAAGGAGGTTGGAGACAACCTCAACAAAACTACACCCAAGGATTCAACCAACCTCAACAAGGATGGAATCAACCTCAACAAGGGTACAACCAAGCTCACAACCAAGGGTTTGCGCAAGGGTATAACCAAAACCAAAACTATAACCAAGGTGGTTCCTCCTCACAAGGGTCCAACACTACCAAGCTCCACATCAAAGGACCAACAACAACCAAAACCTCCCTCCAATCTTCATCCCCAAACAAAATCCCGAACCTACACATCTCCGATCCAACCTCTCTCCAAATTCTCCAACAACTCCAATCCATGAACCAAATTCTCCAAAACCATGAGCAAAGGTTTCAAGAGCTACAAGCCCACAACAAAATGCTTGAAACCCAAATTGCCCAAGTAGCTGAGAAAATCCCTCACCCCACAAATCAACTTTCGGGCAAACCATTCCTAACCCAACCTCCATCAAGCCAAAGCCATTCATTTGAGGTCGGGAACAAGTTATGCGGGTCCTAAGATGCCGAATGGGGAGTTAGAGAAGGATGAAGAAGCTGAGGTTGTTGAGAAGGAGGATGGAGCTGAGGAAACTGAGAAAGAGGAAGTTGAGGAAAAGATGAGTCACATGTTCAAGTTGGTGACAAAAACCATTGCCATCACCTCCACCAACCAAATCTATGTGCCTCCGGTTCCCTATCCTCATAGGTTGGTAGAGAGAAAGTTGAGTGACAAGTTCACTAAATTTCTAGATGATGAAGAGCCTGCAAATCAACATCCCATTCCTTGAGGCTATGTCTCAAATGCCAGCTTATGCTAAATTCTTGAAAGAGATCCTCTCCAATAAGCGAAAACTTGAAGATGAGCTTATCTCCCTACCTTACCAAGTGAGTGCTCTTGTGCAACGAACTATGCCCAAGAAGCAAAGAGATCCCGGGAGTTTCACCTTGCCGGTGAAGATAGGTGACTTAAGCCTAAGGGTGCACTGGCCGATCTGGGAGCAGTGTCAATTTGATGCCCCTTTCTATTGCAAAGCACCAAATTTCCTCTTCATCCTACGCGCAAAACGATTCAATTGGCGGACCGCACTGTGAGAGTCCCTTGTGGTGAGTTGGAGGATATACCGAAAGTTGGGCATGTGTTTGTACCATGCGACTTTGTGGTGATGGATATGGAGGAAGATCCTGAGACTCCTCTTATTCTGGGAAGAGAAGCTCTAAAGACTTTGGGTGCCGTGATAAACTGCAAAAACGACACAATCACGGTTGAGGTAGCTAATGAGCGGGTGGTGTTTGAGTTCTCTAAGACATGAAGAGACCTATGATGGAGAAATTTGCCGGGTAAGCCTAGTGGAAGATGAGGTAGAGGACCCATGAGTGTGGATAATTCTGGGACGATTGTATGCTACTTTACCGACCCCTTAGCTTGGACATGGAAGAGGAAACGCAAGATGAGGCGTTTGAGGTTCTAGCTCATCATCCACGATAAAGAGGAGTGTTCTAAGCCTCCTCCCAAGGTAGAGTTCAAACCCCTTCCCTCCTCTCTTAGATATGTTTTTCTTGATGATGCATGTACTTATCCTGTTATTGTCAATTCGAGTCTTGATGACATTTCTATATCAAAACTGATTGGAATTTTGCAAAAATATAAAGATGTCATTGGGTATTCGATTGATGACCTTAAGGGGATAAGCCCTTCTCTTGCTATGCATCGTATCCATCTCATCGATAGTAATGCCTCCTCCATCGAGCATCAGAGAAGGCTCAATCCCAACCTCAAAGAGGTTGTGAAAAAGGAGATCTTGAAACTACGTGGACCGGGAATCATCTATGCTATCTCAGATAGCAAGTGGGTGAGCCCGATTCACGTGGTTCCAAAAAAGGAGGCATGACTATAGTTGAGAATGAGAAAGGAGAAACAATCTCAACTAGGACTGTCACGGGTGGAGAGTCTGTATTGATTACAGGAAACTGAACAAATCCATCCGCAAAGATCATTTCCCCCTTCCCTTCATTGACAAATGTTGGAGAGGCTTGCTCGTCATTCACACTTCTGTTTTCTCGATGGTTATTCCGGATTCTTTCAAATCCCCATTCATCCGGATGACCAAGAGAAAACCACCTTTACTTGTCCGTATGGGACATTTGCATATCGAAGGATGCCCTTTGGTTTGTGTAATGCCCCATCCACTTTTCAAAGGTGTATGACAGCAATCTTCTCTGACATGCTAGAAGATTCCATTGAAGTGTTTATGGACGACTTTAGTGTGTGTGGTTCGTCTTTTGACACATGTCTGGTTAATCTTGAATGTGTGTTAAAAAGGTGTCAAGAGACGAACCTTGTCTGAATTGGGAGAAGTGTCACTTTATGGTCGAGGAAGGCATTGTACTTGGGCATAAAGTGTCGAAAAAGGGTATTGAAGTAGATCCGGCAAAGGTTTCGGTTATTGAGAAGCTTCCGCCACCGAACTCGGTGACGGGAGTTCGTGCTTTCCTTGGACATGCTGGTTTTTACCGGCGTTTCATCAAGGATTTCTCTCAAATAGCCAAACCATTGACGAATCTACTTCAAAAGATGTTGATTTTGAGTTTGATGAGTCTTGTACTAATAAGGCTTTTGAAACTCTTAAAAAGCCCTTACTTCTGCCCCCATAGTGCAAGCTCCAGATTGGTGCTTGCCTTTTGAACTAATGTTCGATGCTAATGATTTTGCAGTGGGAGTTGTTCTTGGGCTACGAAAGGAAGGGAGGTCATGTGATAGCCTATGCAAGTAGGACTCTGGATGATGCTCAACGGAACTATGCAACTACGGAGAAGGAAATGTTGGCCGTGGTCTTTGCTTTTGACAAGTTCCGTTCCTACTTGACATGTAATAAGGCGGTGGTGTATACGGATCATTCTGCGGTCCGGTATTTGATGAGTAAGAAGGATGCCAAGCCTAGGCTCATTAGGTGGGTGTTGCTTCTTCAGGAGTTTGATTTTGAGATGAAAGAGAAGAAGGGGACGGAGAATGTGGTAGCTGACCATTTTCCGCCTCCCTCTTGACAATCTGGAGGAGATTCCTATCGAGGAAGATTTGAGAGAAGAAGCATTGTTCGCCATTTGAACAATGAGGTTCCATGGTTCGTGATTATGCAATTATTTGGCTTGTGGGATTGAACCTCATGGTTTTATTCCCAACAAAGGAAGCGGTTCTTTAAAGAAGTTTCGAGGTTCTACTGGGATGACCCGCTCCTTTTTAAGAAGTGTGCTGATGGAGTGTTTAGGGGTGTGTCCTAATCATGAGATGCCTTGTTTTGCTCATTGCCATACTTTGGCATGTGGAGGCACGGTGGAGCAAGCAAAACTGTTGCTAGGTGCTCCAATGTGGTATGTTCTGGCCAACATTGCAAAAGGATGCCCGAAATTTGTGGTGGCTTGTGATAGATGTCAAGGAGTGGTGGCATCACAAAGCGACACGAGATGCCTCAACAGAACATTCTTGAGGTTGAGCCGTTTGATGTCTGGGGAGTCGACTTTATGGGCCATTCGTTCCTTCCTGTGGGAATGTATACATTCTTGTTGCGGTCGACTACGTGAAAAAATGGGTTGAAGCCATTGCCTCTCCTACCAATGGCCATAAGGTAGTCACCAAGCTTTTGAAGAAGATCATCTTCCCTCGATTTGGGGTGCCCCGTGTATTGATCAGTGATGGCGGTTCACACTTCGCCAAAAAGCAATTAGAAGCTCTATTGAAGAAATACGGGGTGAATCACAAAGTAGGTCTTCCTTATCACCCCAAACCCAAGGCCAAGTTGAGGTCTCGAATCGAGAGGTCAAGAACATCCTTGAGAGAGTGGTCAATAGGACACGGAAGGATTGGTCTTTGAAGCTTGATGATGCCCTTTGGGCTCTTCGCACGGCTTTAAAACACCAATAGGCACTACTCCCTACCGCCTTGTATATGGCAAAGCATGTCATTTGCCGGTTGAACTAGAGCACAAGGCTTGGTGGGCAATTAAGGAGCTTAACATGGATCTTCACTTGGCGGGAGAAGCTCGAAAGGAAAGGTTAGTAGAGCTTGAAGAACTTCCTTTTGATGCTTATGAGAGTTCGAGAATATACAAAGAGCAAACGAAGATATGGCGTGATCACCGGATTCAACAATGAGACTTCCGGGTTGGGGACAAGGTCTTGTTGTTCAACTCAAGACTAAAGCTTTTCCCCGGAAAGTTGAAGTCCAAGTGGTCGGGTCCTTTCTCTGTGTTGAAGACTACTCCATACGGAGCTTATGAAGGTATGGGTGAGAATGGTCCATTTTGGGTAAACGGTCAAAGGTTGAAGTTCTATCATGATTCTCATGCCATTGGTTCAATTGGTTGCTTGATTCTTCGCTCACCTGAGCGACTCTTATGATGGAAGTATCCTTTTTAGTCTAGCTAAAGACTTAAAACAAGCGCTATACGGGAGGCAACCCGATTCTTTTTTCCTTTTTTTTATTTTAGTTTATTTTTCTTTTGTTTGTTAGTTAGAATTTTGATTTATCAGTTAGCCATGAGAGATACATTGGGACTTCTAAGTTATTGTGAAAAGTTAAGTGAAATGAGTTATTCGAAAAAGAAAGAGTGAGAAAACAGAAGGTTAGGTGCTCCCGCACCGCGTGGAACTGCGTCCGCACCATCCTAAATTTTTTTCGAAAATTTAGTTTGGTGCGCCCGCACATCCCGTAGGTGTGCCCGCACCTTTCTCTAAAACGTTTTTCAGAAAAAAACAGAAGGTTTGGTGCTCCCGCACCTTATAGAGGTGCGCCCGAACGTAAACCAGCGCCCGCACATCTTATAGGTGCGCCTGCACCTTGCTCTAATTCGTTTTTTTTTTTCAAAAAAACCGAAGGTTTGGTGCTCCCGCACCTTCTCAAGTTGCGCCCGCACCTGTAGAAAATTTTCGAAAAAAAAACTTAGGTGCGCCCGCACCAAATCCTTCAAATTTTTTGAGAAAAAACAGAAGGGTTTGGTGCGCCCGCACCTCTTCTTGGTGCGCCCGCACCAAACATTTTCTGAAAACTTTTTCGCGATTGGTGCGCCCGCACCAACCCAGCTGGGCGAAAAAAAAACGCACGCCTTTAACACATCTTTTCGGCCCTCATTCTCCTCTTCACCTCATAATTTTCGAAAAACCTCACACTCACTCACTTTCTCTCTCTTCCTCCTCTCTAGATCCGGCCACCACGACAGTTTTCCGGCGACTTCCGACGACTTTTATCACCGGAATCTTCCTCACCATCTTCTCTACAACATTCAAGAGCACAAAAATTGGGGTTTTGGAAGGATTTGATTTCTAGGGTTTCAAAATTGGGGATTTTCATCTCCATGTTGGTAACTCTCTTCTACCCTTGTTTTTTTCATCAATAATCTAGTTAATTGGATTCTAGTGTGTTTTCTTTTAGATTGCATGCTTGTTTTCCTAATTTTTTGATTATTCATGAACTTTGCTTATTTGTGTTTGGATGTGGTGATGACAAGTGTTTTCATGTTGTTGTGGTATTTTTCATGATTCTCTGAATTTTTGTGAACTACATTGCATGAACTTCTAGGTGTTGTTGATTCTTGTGCATAATTGTGGTTGGTTTGGTGAAATTGGCTTGAAATTCTCTTTGAGTGGTGATACTCTTGATTGTTAGCAACTTGGTTGCTACTAATTGTGGATTGGCTAGCTGGTAGATCTTAGGATTAGTTTTTCATTTTTCTTTTTGTGTGTTTTCTTTTTTGTGTGGTTTGATTTTTCTTTTTGTGTGTTTCTTTGGGTGGAAAGTCCGCTTTGTAGTGTGTCATTGCAGCAGATCATCACTTCTCCTTCCCCTTTTTGCAAACCAACAATCTTTACCACCATGGGAAGAAGTAGTGGTGAAGGCTCATCTAGGTCTAAGCGAGCAAAGACCGGGTCCTTCTTCACAAGGACCCTCGTCTAGCTCACATCCCCCTCCCCTCTATGCTCTAAAGTTTCCCAATGCCGCTCATAAACAAATTTTTCAACAACTTTCTGAGCGCACACTTCGTCCAACGAAGTTCTATGACTACACTACCTGCTTCTACCTTGGAATCAACTCGATGATAAGGGAGGTGGCAACTAATGTCGGGTTATTGAACTTCCTTGATATTCATGAACCTACTATGATCAACTCACTCTCGAATTCTTGAGACGTTGAACATAAGTAAGGTGACAGGTGCTATAACTATTCAGTTTCGTATGTTTAATCAAGCTAAAGCACTGTCTTTTGACAAATTTTGTGAGGCATTTGGGATGGATCCTCGAGCTCCCTGCGATGCCCCTCTGGGCACCATCTGGCAGGGATACAATGAGCAAGAATGGTGGACAAAGATCACCAACGGCACGACTCCGTTTCGGACGAACTCGTCCAAAGCGTCGGAGATTGTCCATCTTGCTCTCCGTTACTTCCATAGGATGTTGGTTTACACCATCTTTCCTAAACAGGAAGTCGGGCAGTTGAGAAAGGATGAGCTGCTGGTTCTTTGGTTGGCCACTGACGGGGCCCACCATCGAACCCGTATTAACTTTGCTGCGCTCCTCCTTAACCGACTGCAGGAGATTCGGGGGGGGCACTACGGTGATGGGGAGATCCTTTGTGGTGGCATGGTCACCCGACTAGCGTCCTACCTTGATTTGCACGATGACCTGGCTCGCTTCGAAGGAAGCGTACCTACTGTTGGTCAGTCCAACAGATTGGATGGTGCCAGTTTGCGGTTACCAGAAGGAAAACTGCACCTGGCTTGTGGGGGGGAAACCTTATTGTTTTATATGGCCCGACTTCAACTGGGACCTCCCCGCTAACGGTGAAAACCGTTAGCGGATTCCCCCTTCCCTGACATCCCACGGGCTTCCCTGAGCCCATCCCTACGGAGCGCATTCCACGCGTTCCGAGAGGTCCGAGGCCCGACCACCGCATTCCTAAGAGTGAGGTGGCCGAAGCTTCATCCTCTCAATCCTTCGAAATGGGCTCCGTCATGGCAGCCATAGCCCAGATGCAGGCTTCTCAGGAGGCGAATCACCGCGCGGTTACGGCTACTCTTGCCGGTATCCGCACCAACCTTGACCATGTGTCTAGGGTGGCTTGGCGCACTCACCTCGCCAATGTCCACTCCGGACATGAGCCCCCCTTCCCTAACCACCCCCACTATCCTCCTTCTTTCGACCCTCGAGAAGGGCCGTTTGAGGAGCCTTCTTTCCGCCCTTATCCCCACTACCCATCCTACTATCCTGGGTACTCTGGTGGGTCTTTCCCTCCTTACCCCCCTCCCGATGGGGGTAATGGTGGGAATTATTAGGAGCTTTTCATGACCCCCCTCCCTCTCCCTCCTTTTGCAACTCCGAGCGCGAGTTTTGCTTAAGCTTGGGGGACTTGCATGTATGTCTATATCTTTGGGAGTTTTGGGGTCATCGATGGTTAGAAGTTAGGGATCTCATTGGTTTTCGGTAGCAGTTGGTGATTGTTCCTGTCTGTGGTTTTGACTCCCCCACCCCTGCTGACTTCTCTTCACCTGTACAGCTTTGCTTTGGTAGTTTTTTTTGGTAGTTTTGTTTTGCTTTGCATATTTTTTAAAAAAAAAAAATAAAAAAAAATTCCTCTTTTATTCTTTTTCTTCTTTTTTTTGCATTTAGGATAGCTTGGTTGCATGCATGATTTGTGGCTAAAGAGTTCATGACTTGATTGGAAGACCTTCCTTATATTAGACTTGATGATTTTGGAAGCCCTGTTGTGACTTTAAGCGTCTCTTGAAAGCGATAACTTTTGGTAGAGTCTCTTTGAAATTAGGCGAGTTGGATGAATGGATTGCCTTGCCCCTTGTGCGATGAATCCCGAAGGAGGGCCAAGAACCTCGTAAGACTCACTCACAACCCTCACCATTGATCGCCTAACTTGTGACTTGCATTTTAGCTCCCCAAGATTACATAAGAACGAGCCTCTAGGAGAATGATTTAGGGCGTTTTTTTGCTAGTAATAGGAGCTACAAAACCAAAAGCTTGAATATGCATAATATTCGCTTCTCAACCCATCTGAGCCTTTCTATCCTATTTTTGCTTAACCCACATAATGAGTCATGGCCAAACTTTCCCCAAAGTGGAGTACATGTGTATTTTGTTGAGTTAAGTTGTTTTGATATTAAGTCTTGGTTGAAAGAGAGTTAATGTGCTTGTATGATAGCAAAAGTTGAAAAAATTTTGTGAAAAAGAAAGACAAAAGAAATAGAAGAAAGAAAGTTCTTATTGTTTGATTTGGTTTATTATTGAAAATGAAAAGAAAGAAAGATCAAATTGATGAGAAAAATGAAAAAGTTCACAAAGTGAAAAAAAAAAAAGTGAAATTCACAACAAGAATATCAGTCTTTAGCGTCCGCAAAAATCAGACGCTAAAAACGCGGAATCGGACGCTAAATATATTAGCGTCCGCCAACGGACGCTGAAAGCCTGACGCAAAACCCTTGGTCGCTAATTCACCAAATAGCGTCCGCATATCGGACGCTAAATATTTAGCGTCTGCTTTTTAACTTTAGCGACCGCGCAAAACGGTCGCTAATTAGCGACCGCCAGTCTCAGACGCTAATTAGCGACCGCCTAGGCGGTCGCTAATTAGCGACCGTTTCCTTGGCAGTCGCTAATTAGCGACCGTTTTGGCAGTCGCTATTCTTTGAAACGGTTGGTAAATGATTGGTCCGCATTTGCACTTCTTTTTTTTTTGCTTTTGGTTAACAAGTATTAAATCTAATAGCTTTTAATTGATATTAAATGTAATAAGATATAAAATGATGCTAATACCATACTTCTTTTATTAAGGCAAACAAATTAATCAATTCAATTATTATTGATAATAAATGTAGATACAAGTGGAAAAAAATCTAGAACTAAATTCTAGTATACTTGGAACAAAATCTAATACAAATCTCATATAATTACAATCTACACTTTAAACTCCACAAAAAAAAAATCTGGAACCAAAACGACTTCAAATCTGGTATCTGGATCGAAACCAACTTCAAATCTGGAACTCAAACGCAAATCTCGAAACTCTGCAAAAATCAACAAAAACAAAGAAATTAATGCAATTAACCAGAAAAAACAATTATTAACAAGAATTAAATGAATAACAAGATCTTGACTTTCTGTCTACATATAACTCGTAAGTTTCCTTTTTTTTTTTTTTACAGCTCCATAGTACTGTTGGCTTTTTTTTGACACTAGTCACCTTCATCACCATAACTACATGCATGGAGCCTTTAAGAAACAGTCTTTGGTATACATACATTTTTACTAAGATACAACCAGGCTGCTATCATCTACATTGTTTAAAAAATTCAGGGTTCTTAAGAAATTGCAAAAACACAGATTATAATCACTGTGACATAAACTGATTGCCTTCCTTTCTGTTTTAGTTCGTCCCATTCAATAATCCTCTACTAGTAGATAAGTACTTACTCCGTTTTTGAATACTCGCAACGTGGAAATATGCACAAGGACCAAGCACAGGAGAATGATATAGAGAGCTTAAAATAAACATATGCTAGAAAAGAGAAAGAAAGAATATAATGCAAAAATATAGACATTGCAAATAATAGAAACTTCCATAAATGGAAAATGTTAGGAAGTAAATATTAAACCAATCAACTTTCTCTATTTCCTTTATTCTAAAGATCCTCCTAAGAAGATTAAATGCATTAATTATACTTACCATTTACAAAACCTGCTACCTAATATTGTGATGACTTCATTTCGAATTTCTCAATCAAAACAAGTAAACAACGTAGCTTCAGGAAGTCACCTTCTGATAAATAATGGTCATTATGCCAGCTCGAAGCTTTATGTATACTGTGTATCAAGAACTGACCTGCAAGGTTGAACAAAGCATCACAAACAATATTGGGAGGACAGAAAAGAATCTGGCAGATGAAGCATTTTAGAGAAAGGATAAAAGCCTGATGGTTATTTAGAACTAGTTTAGCTGATTGGCTTTTTGCTGCTTACTTTAAGTCATCCAGTAACATGGCAATATTCCTACTTTTTTCTTCAAAACCTTTTTTTTCAGGGAACTGTATTGCATGCACTCATCAGCATACAAACCCTTAATTTGGTTTTAAAATGATCATTCACAATCATGCAGTGCTCTTTCAAATCTCAATCCATACTAGTTATCTGAATCCTCTTCCACAAATACTGACTGTTGGCAGCAATGATAACAAACAAGACCATTTCCCACTTTGTTCATCCACTTTCCTCTTCAATATTTGCTTGACATCACACTTTAAGGTAAATTAGTTAGGAAAATATTATTTCTCTCACTGTTATATGATGCACATTAGGTTACCCATAAAATACATCTTTACTTAGACCTAAAGCAATCTACAAAATGGAGTCACAACTCACACGACTTCTGCTTCATTATTTGGAAGATGTAGATCAGGAATCTGTTCGAATTTTAGTAGCTTTCAAGTTGACCAAAGACACTACTTGATTTGGGTACCTGACTTAAAAGTTTTAGACAGAGTATAAAAAGGGATACACAACCAAAATAATACCAAATCAAGCAGTGTATACCAAAGCAGAGAGTGGAAAATTCTATTTAGAGAAGTCTGAAAAAAAACTTTCCTGCTTGATTTGGGTACGTGACTTAAAAGTTTTAGACAGTTACTTATGAGCCTACATGTCGGGGGTGTTTCTACTTGTAAATGGCAGCTTGCCTACTAGATACAAGTCCCTACCTATTTAAATCACTGAGTCAAGTCACCCATAAGCAAGAAGGTCAAGAAGAAATACAGTCTACTCATACAGAACTCAAGCATAATTAAACCATCTCAAAAGCGACAGAAGTAATAACAACCTCCACAAGCCTTGCACATCACAAGGAATGAATTCTTATGTGAGAAAACTAACACATCAAAATAAGTAGTCATGTAACAAGGAAATATGATAGGAGCTCTAACTAATTTTCTTAGCTGTCTGCGCAATAGAAGTTATCGCAAATGTCCAGTACCAATGCTCGTATCCAATGAAGATACTTAAGCCTATCTAAGCTAGCAGGGGAGGTTTGACATTCAACACAACTAAAACCACAACTTTTAATATTCTTCCCTCAATTTGTACTAATTCGCTGCATTAAAGTTCTTCCCTTCTTTTGCTTTATATCTTAATTTCCCTTTTTACTCTACCATGCCACACTTATTGGACCCATTTAAGTTCACACTCGCTCACAACTACATCATCTTCCCCGTCTCAAAAACAGTAAAGAACGGGAAGGAGCAGCAAAAAAATTCAACTCCAAAAACAAATGCATTAAAACAGCAATACCAACAGTAAAGTTATTGCTTTCCCATTTCAAGACTTGGTGAACCTTTTATAAAACATTAGATTAAACCATATTAGCAGCTCCAATAGCACATTGGTTAAAACTTGACATAAGAGATTAAAACTTATTGGAGTTAGAAGATTTGAGTAGAATTTGAATCATTCTTTGTTATTAAATTGATGCACAGAACATCAAAGCTCAGAAATTGAAAGCAAAAAAAAATCAAAAGTAGTCATCTTTTACCTTGTTCGAATCAACTTGAAGCAGGTATAATTCTTGATCAGTGTCTCTGAAAAATCTTTGTAAAGTTAGTTGTACCTGAAAATAAGAAGTCGGATTAATTTTCAGCTAAGAAACTAAAAATGCTAATTATTCCAATTGATAACAAAAAGTCATTACTTTGAAATAAAATAAAAAACAAAATCCTAAGCAACCCAACTAAACGAAATAAATACATACCCAAAATCAACACAAAATCATATATAATCCCCAAAAAACCCCAAATCTGATGAGAAGAAGAAAAAACCTCGAAATAATTAGGACAAAAATCCGACGAAAAAAATCAAGAAAAAATCAGATCTGAAACAAAAATCGAAAAAGAGAGGATTAATAAAAATCGAGAAAACGAAAAAAAACATACGAAAAAAGGATTCGAAAATAAAAATCGAAAAAAAGAGAGGATAAATATGGGGTTTTGAAGGAGAATTGAGAAATTAACAAAAAAAAACTAGATCTGAAACAACCCACAAAAAAAAACCCAAAATAATCACTAACCCTAAAACGAAAACCTGCGATGATGATTGGCTCAGAAATCGATCGAACCTCCCTTGAAATCAGAGCAAGTGTGGTAGCGGGCAGAATACCGTCGACGGTGAGAGAGAAACAAATAGAAAGGAAGAAGAAAATAAGAGCGAGAAAGAAGATGAAGAAAGACGACGGTTGTGATGTGAGGTGAGAGAATAAGGTGGGTTCTGATGTGAGGTGAGAGAATAAGGTGGGTCGTATTTTTTTTCTTATGACCATTGAATACCGTCCGTCATGTTAGACGGTAAACTTGTAAAACGGACGCTAATTAGCGTCCGCTCCAAAGACGGATGCTAATTTCAGAAAAACGGATGCTAATTAGTGTCCGCCTAAAGACGGACGCTAATTTTACAAAAACGGACGCTAATTAGCGTCCGATGGAGTCAGACGGTAAATTCAGACGCTAAAAGCACGGATTCTTGTTGTGATTCAAGGTTATGTGTGAGATTTCTTTAATTGAGAATAGTGTTAGGACTAGCTTGGGGGAGTACTTACCCCTAGTTTGTACTCCACTTACCCTTTTTGCACCAAATTCCTAGAATATAATCCACATACCCCTAACCTAGCCCCGTTACAACCTTAACAAAGTCCCTTTTGACTTCTAGATTGGACTTGATCTATTTAGTAGTGGCGGGTGAGATTTTGTGCAAGTCATATGAGGGTCATCAAAACATGGTAGAGGCGAGCAATTATGGTTGAGCATCCCTAGGGAGGAGTCAAACTTGGGTCTTGGAAGTGGAGAAGAGTGAAAAATCATTCTTGGAAAGCTTTCTTTCAAAAAGACTCGGTTGATCGGTGGATTGAGACCTTAGAGTCACTCTTGTGCTTCCTAATCATCTTCCCTCTTGTGTTTGGTGTGACCCTTTTTCGGGGCCGAGTAATACGAAACATGGCACAAGGGAACGACCTAGAGGATGAGAGACAATGAGGTGCGCCCGCACCATAGCCGAATTGGGAGAAAATGACAGAACGCACAGGTGCGCCCGCACCCAGCACATGGTGCGCCTGCACCTGTGTCTAGTGCGCCCGCACCAGCTACATGTGTGCCCGCACATTTTGACGGAGGAACCTAGACCCAGGCAGAAGACATAGGTGCGCCCGCACCTGACATGTGGTGCGCCCGCACCTATATCTGGTGCGCCCGCACCTATTCATTGTGCGCCCGCACCATCTGACGGGAGATTTTTACAAAAAGACAGAAGATTTGGTGCTCCCGCACCTGAGGTCTAGTGCGCCCGCACCTGAGCATGGTGCGCCCGCACCTCATTTTGGTGCGCCCGCACCATGCGTTCCGGAGTGAAAAATTCAATCATTGAACCCTTTTTCTTTTTTAGTTTTAGACTTACGCTTTCATTCTAGTTTTCGCAGAATATTTTAGGGTTTTGTATTGGAGAGAAAACACTTTAGTTTCCATTGATAATTGAGATTAGTGATCATATTTTGTGATTCGATTGACATTCAAGGTACTTTTCATTCAATTCAATTCAAAGTTTCAGTTTTTAATTCATTCTCTTGTTGTTTGTTTATGTTCTTAGATTATTTTGGATTTTCATTCTCTTAGTTTAATAATTGCGATTTAGATTAGTTTAATCATTACTTAATCATGTTTAGCCTTAGATAGTCATAGATTCATTGTTTAATTGCTTTAACTCCATGATTAGTGAGTAGTTTCATAATCTAGGGTTAGGGTGAAAGTATGAATTAGGGTTTTAAATATGTTGTTGATGTGATTGTGATTGTTTAGAGAAGTTTATGCATTGATCTTGGTGTTTTGAAACCTTAGGATAGATATTGATCACATTTATACTTTGGTATTTTGATTTCAAAAGTTCCTATCAAATTTTGAACTCTTTTATCATCCCCAAGAATCAATTTAATTTCTATGCCAAGATATTGGATGGAAATTAAGGGGATCCTTCATTAGGGGTTTTCCAAACTTAATGAATCTCTTAGTCAATTAACTAAAGACCATTCGAGAGAGGATTTAGTTGATTGATTAAGTGATTACTCTTAAGGACCATTCGAGAGAGGACTCAAGTAATTTAGAGGGAAACTAAACCTTGCATGATCATCTCCGTACATCACAATCGCATTAGCATTCATTGGCTATTCTTATTCATACTAGTAACCTTAACTCTAGTGTCTTTCATTTGATATTTAAACTGTTGATATTTGCTTGTTCTAGTTGATAGTTAGTCTTAATTGTTAACAAACATCTTTCAAACCCCCAAATACCTTTCAATTAGGTAATCTGGACTTGATAAACTTTAATCAATCCCATTTTCCCTGTGGATCGACCCTTGACTTGCCCTTACTATTCTCTTAGTAATTGCTTTTTAGGACTTATAAATATTGTTTGGAAAGCGGTTCTTAGTGCCTTAACGACACACTAAAAACCACTTATCAATACTTTTTTTTCCCGACATAACAATTAACCACTTGTTATTAGAAGGGTCAGTTACATAAAATACTTGCTTAACTTGTGATTCAAGCACGAATGGCTCTTCACTTTCACGCAACCGACCCAAGTCTACAAGAGTAAATCCACAAGGGTGATCTTTTCTTATGTAGCGCCGTTTATAATCAACCCACTTGCATCGAAATAAGCAGACCATGAAACCGAAGTAGTCAAGCTCCCAAATATCTTGAATCCGCCCATAGTTTATCAATGTAGCATCAATAGGAGACTTGTCTTTGGCACTTGCATACTGTGTAGATGATGCCTCTACTAAAACGCCACTATTTTGCAATGATCTCGATTTTTCATCTTGACGATCTGTCCAAAACGTATATCCATTAACATCATAACCCTCATAGGAGTGCACAGCTTCTCGAGGACCAAATGCTAGCCACTTAAGAGTTTCTGAAACTGTGGAATCTACTTTACGCATTAACCAGTTATGAACCAATCAATAAATGTCTTATTATGCAACTGCATCAATGCTCTAGTCTCTTTTCCTGGATTCTGATCACGCAACTCCTCCATATGCTCATCTAAGTAGGGATGGACCTGTACCATATGGTGCAATAAAAATAAGTGTGCTTGTATCCGCATTTCAACAGGAGGTACAATCATTTTGGATCCAAGTGTGCCTTTATCGTCGAGTCTGCCCTCGTGTCGAGATGTAGGAAGTCCAATAGGATCAACATTACTTAAGAACTTGACCACAAAATTACCGACCTCTTCACTCACAATCCCCTGAATAATACTTCCTTTTGGTTGCGCTGGATTCCTTACTTTATCTTTCAAAGAGCCCATATGTCTCTCAAAAGGATAGCACCACCTCAAAAACCCCGCACCACATAGCTTAATCTCTCGAACTAGATGTACAACCAAATGGACCATAATGTCGAAGAAAGCAGGTGGGAAATACATCTCAAACTTGCACAAAGTCCCTATCACGCCAGCCTAGAGAGCATCAAGCTTCGACGGTTGTAACATTTTGCTACATAAAGTATTGAAAAAAGAACACAACTCTGTTATGGTATGTCTCACGTGTTTCGACAATATCCCTCGAATTGCAATCGGTAAGAATACTTGCATCATTACATGACAATCGTGAGACTTCATACTCTATAGCTTCAACTCACCGTCTAAGGTAACAAATCGTATGTTAGATGAGTACCCTGATGGAGCCTTAATGTTGTACAAAGACTCGCAAAAAAGTCGTTTCTCAGCTCTAGATAGAGTGTAGCAAGCCGGAGGCAAATAGTTCCTATCATCAGCTATCACCTTTTTCTTTCCTTTCCCTTCTATTCTTGCAGCCGACCCTTCTTGATTTTCCTCTTTTTTTCCCTTTCCTTTTCCTTTGCCAAACACTTTCTCTCTTTATTTATTTTCTTAGTGTCTCTCTTCTGAACCCGTAGCTCTGGTCGAAGTCCCTTACTTTCCAGGTACAGTCGCACTCCTTTGCTATCCTTTGTCTTATGTGGAATATTCATAAGTGTCCCCAGAATGCGTCACATACATTTTTCTCTATGTGCATGACGTCGAGACAATGTCTAACCTCTAGATTCTTCCAATATGGAAGTTTCCACAGAATAGACTCCTTTTTCCAAAGTCTCTTACCACCATCACTCGCTCCTTTGTCGAATATCATTTCAATACCCTTGACCTAATCAAAAACCTCAATACCAGTCAATGGACTACGAGTAACCCTTTCCTCAACTATTCCATCGAATGCCTTCTTATTATGATAAGGATGGTCGCGTCGAAGGAACCTTCGGGTCCGCATATAAACTTCTTTGTGACAAGTAGAAATGTATTTAGATTCTGTGTCGTCGATGCAAATCGGACATGCTTTTTTTCTTGTACTCGGATAAGTTCCCATAAGCTGGAAAGTAATTAAGAGTGTATAAAAGCATGTCACGCAATGTAAATACTTCATCAGCATGTGCATCATACACAAAAACTCCTTCATCCCACATTTTTCTCAAATCATCAACAAGTGGTTGGAGGTAGACATTTATGTCGTTTCCAAGCTGTTTCGGCCCTAAAACAAGAATCGACAACATGATGTACTTGCATTTCATACACAACCAAGGAGACAAGTTGTATATAACTAGAAGAACCAGTCATGTACTATGTTGAGAACTAAGAGTGCCAAATGGGTTCATCCCATCCGTACATAGGCCAAGCCTCAAATTTCTATCCTCGGCATCAAAGGTCTTATGCAGCCGATTGATACCTTTCCACTTAGGAGCATCAGCCGGATGTTTGAGAAAATCGTCCTCTTTCCTTCGTTCTGCATGCCACCTCAAGTTCTTAGCATCTTTCTTGATTGAAAACATGCGCTTGAATCGTGGTATAATCGGAAGATACCACATCACCTTTGTTGGAGGCCCTTTCTTATCACCAACCCCTACACGCCTATAACGCGACTTCCCACATCGAGGACACTCATCCATATTCGCATATTCATTTTGATATAGCACACAATCGTTTGGACAAGCATGTATCCTCTGGTACTCCAAACTGAAAGGACACATCGGTTTCTTTGTATAGTAGTTCGACTTGGGCAGTTCATGGTCGTCCAGCAACATATCACCAAATAAATGCTTGCAACAAGTGAAAGCTGAGTCACTTATAACGGCTTTCGTCTTGATGTTAAAGAGTGTTATCACGATCGTCAGCTTGGTGTACCTCGTACAACCGGGATACAACGATTTCCGAGACGCCTCGGCCATGCACTCAAAAATAGGAGGCTTTTTCCCAGCATGATCATCCACCCCCTCCATCATCTCCTTGACATGGTCCCTATCATCATCATCATCCTCAATATTCTCATATTCGTCCTCGAGGTTCTCGTCATTCTCAATGACATCAAACTCACCTCTTTCATGCACAACGTTAACAACTGCATTCCCACCATCATATATACCCTCCTCACCGTGACAAACACATACATGGTAGTCTTGCCTAAACCCACGCCGAAAGATATGCTCCCTCAGCGACCCAATGTTACTAACTATGCCTACATTGCCACAATCAACACAAGGAGAACAAAACCCCTCAGTTCACGTTCCAGGCTGATGACTTAATGCAGCATCACAAAATTCAAATACCCCATCCACGAATTCACTCGTGTCACAACTACCTTACATCCATGCACGATTCATTTCAATCAGACCTCTAATTACACACAAGTAACAAGTACCTCATGTCAATAACGAACTTCATTACATGATTAGAGTTTATATATGAACGATATACATTCAATGAAATTAGGCATGCTTTCCAAGGGTCCTTATCACTCCAACCTAACCCATCCTTAGATTTCTAATCTCACTAGTGAATGTATGTCTTCTTTTCGATTCTACGGAAAATCCGGCAGCATTTTCCTGCAGTTTTCCAAGTACACGATGTAGATATATAGTTACTTATATCTACATATGTACCCAGAGAACAAAAGTAGGGAAACGACGAGCCAAGATTTTCCTCTATAGAATCAAAATAAAGACATACATTCACCACCTAAGTGAGATTAAACATCTAAGAATAGTCCCAAATCGGGGACTATTCAAGACTTACTCCTAATGAGTAAGTCTCGAATGGGTATATAGGCATATGATATGGTGATGCATATATACATAGGTTTTTGAACAACAAAGCATTTTACATCTAATCTTAATTTAATGATACATATTTGCACATATAAACCAATTTACACATATAAACCAATTTGCTAATATGAAATAATAGAAAGTTAAGTATAAGCGATAACGTACCAATATCAAGGTTGTAAATAGGGAAATGGAACTCAACACTCCGTCACTAGCACTCTGTCGCTAGCTAGCTTCAATAATCAACAACAAAGTTTAAAGTTCAAATTAATATAAATTACCAAACTAAACTAAACTAAACTAAACTAAACTAAACTAGACTAAACTAAACTAAACTAAACTAAACTAAACTACAGAAATAACAATCATACTCATCCTACCACAAAGACCTAGTTTTTTTAACCTCTGAATCAAACTAACTACTCCAATTAAAATTAAATTAACTCAAATGAATAAAATTTAAACCTTAAACTATTATACAACCTAATTTCACTAACAATTATTCATAAAATTACAATGAATTACAATAAAAGTTACGAAATTTTAGTTACCTAGCAAGAAAAAGGTGGTAATGTAGTTGTTTAGGGAGGAGAGGAGGAGGAACGAAGCTAGGTAGCACAAGTGCTGGCGCGAAACTAGGGCAGCAGTGATGAAAGCCCACCTCGTGGTGGCGAATCTTTAGGTGCACAAGTCACCGGCGTTGGTGGTGGTGCGCAAGACTGAGGTGTGGAGCTGGGGTAGTCGCGGGCGTTGGTGATGGTGTGCAAGTTGCCGGCGTGGGCATTGGTATGGAGCTGGGGCAGTCGCAGTGGTAGTGGCGCTAGTATGCATGTAGTGAGTTTTTTTAGGGTCGAAGGAATTTTTGTTTAGACGCGAGATTTTTGTTGGGAGGGAAGGCTTTCATTTACTTGATTTTCGAATGCGATCCCCTGAACCGCATCAGGTTTTAGAAAAACCGCATCCGATGTTAAATCTGATGCGGTTTTTTTGGACCGCATCCGATTTTCTTTGTCAAATTTTCCACCAATTTTGGGTTGATTTTCGGATGCGATTTTATAAAAACTGCATTTGATACTAAGTGACATATAAAGGTTTTTCCACTAGAGAATCCAATTCAATTCTCCCATCATACTCACTACTGATTAGATCAGCAAATTCCTTACATGGAGATTCATTAGTAGCACCAAAGATTATATCATCAACATAAATCTGTTGTACTAGAATGTTTGTTCCTTTAGATCGAAGGAACAGGGTCATATCAAATTTATCTCTAATAAACTCATGTGAAAGTAAGAATTTTTGAAAGACTTTCATACCAAGATCTAGGAGCTTATTTCAGCCCATAAAGAGCTTTATCTAGCTTATAGACTTGGTTTGGAAGATCGGGATTTTCAAATCCAGGAGGTTGTTTCACATAGACGTCTTCCATTAAATACCCATTTAAGAAAGCACATTTGACGTCCATTTCGTACAACCTAAAACCCATAAATGCAGCAAATGCAATCAAAATTCTAATAGCTTTTGTTCTAGCAACATCAACAAAGGTTTCATCGAATTATCAATACCTTCTTGTTGATTATACCCTGTTGCCACAAGTTTGGCTTTGTTCCTTATGACTGTTCCATGTTCATCTAATTTGTTCCTGAAGACCCAATTCAGCGCAATTACCTTTTGGTTTTTAGGCTTGGTTTTAAGATGCCAGACCTTGTTCCTCCTGAGGATCAGGATCATAAACAATCATTTCATTTTCAGGAATATGCTTTCTATCAGTACCTGCAGGAGTTAGTTCCTCATCAAGGTTGATTGACTCTTCAGATCGAGTTAATCCAATTTCAAAGTCATTATCATAACATGGTTCCTGTAGAGAGTTAGTTTCATGTTAGATGGTTAATATGATTTAGAATTATTACATACCTCCTTATATTATAAGCCCTTGTTTCATTTAGCAAGAGATTTTGTAGTTAGCTTTAAAATTGGTTTTTGACATTTAGAAGTTGTCAAATGTCGAGACATTGTATTTGCAATTGGTAGATACTTGTCACCTCAAATTCATATTAGGAATAGGCTCTTAGCGACATTCTTTGGCTAAAAAAAGGAACATAAATCAACCACTAAGTAAATGATGATAAATTAATAGTTTCATATTTTGAATTTAATCTGCTAATTATTAGTTTCAAGTTTTGCTCCAAAAATTGTTATGTATTGGTTGTGATTGCCAAATTTTAGTATAATATTATAGTTATCTCTTCAACAAAATTTATTAGTAATTGGTATGAGGTTGATATAGCATGGAGATAATCAAGTACGGTGTCTTAGATTATAGTTTTGTTGTTGATTGTTGATGTGTTGTTGTAGTAGTTATAGCATTTCTAGTAGAGTCAACTGGACAAATACCAATCAACAAGTGTATAAGTTTTACCATTACACTTGCAAGCAAAATATATACTAACAGTAAGTGTCGCTTGCATTTTGGAGTTGAATTTACAAGATAAAGCAATTTTCTTATGATTATGGTGTAAGTTATGGTTAGTAGAGCATATTGATAGTTTTTGTTTTTGTGTGAAAAGTCCTTGATTTTATTGGGTTCAAATGTGAAGTTGCATTGGAAGTTTAAAGGGCCAAAAGAGGAGAAATATATGGTTAAGTTGAGTCGTTTGCAAAATCGGTACAAGTTCATTAACTAGGTAACGCTATTTATAGGTGCACGAAGTGAAGTATATAGTCAAGTGACTTATACTATATCATCATATTGTAGATTACGTGTTCGTAGAAGAACGTTTTTTTACTAAAGATTGAGATTCATTAACTGTGATTGTCAGTAAGGTAAGATTTCTTACTGTGCTTGTACAGATGAGTTCAAAAACTATTTATATTATTTTGGAAATACATTTTGAAAATGAGATTGTTTTTATAACGCTATATATTGAAACTCAGATTTTGTTTCTCGATATTTTATAGTGAAAGAGTTGAGATTATTTATGAGATTTATATTCCAAAGGAGGAAGTTCTTCATTGTTATCAAGTTTTAATTAAATTGTGGGGTTGTCGGTAAGCGGAATTCCTCGAGTATGGAAGTATGTTGAGTTAACAGTGTCTCAACAATTTATTTTAGTAATTAGGAGTATATTGATCAATACTCTTGTCCTTTGTCTTCGTTCTTCGTATGTTATCAAGTTAGAGGTAGGCATACTAGGGACTTTGGTGTTTACCTTATCAAGTGAGCCTAGCTAGCTCATTGGATTTTTATTACTTCCTACTCACATATTACCAAGGAGTTATATTTGAAGTATTTACATAATGGTTTGGATAGAAAGAAAGAAAGATTGAATTTGAGGTTGTTTGAGAGTTAATATATTATACATAAAATTTGTATAGCTTTTAAATGAATTTGCAAGATATTCCTATATGTCTTGCCTGCTCATTGAATAGTTTTGTTTTTATTACAACATTAAACCTTGCTCAGCCTACGATCGGGTCTTGACGCTCTCAATTCAACCTATGCAACATGGTTGCTAACATAATCATAATTGCTAAATGTAGGGAAGCCTCTAAAAAGTTGATCTTTCAATTCTAACCCTGATTAGCAATATATAATCAAATAATTGATCAGGTTGCAAGATTAACAATAGAAACATAATCATCAATTAGAGATATGAATGACCAAGTAAATTATCAATAGACATTATTAATAACTTCAAAGTATAAACAGGAAGCAGATGGGAACACCATAAGAGAGATTAACTAGAGCTAGATTTCCGAAACCCTAGAAAATAAACTACTCAAACATGAATGAAATAATGAAAACTAAATCTAAGAACGAAAACACAATTAAAATATGGAAAATTTGTCAAAAACAACTTTTTATAAGCCAGTTTTGTCAGATTCAACCTTTTAAATTTTTTTGTCACGACAAACCTTAAACCAAAATGTTTTTGTCACATTAAACCTTTGGCCGGAAAAAGACCCTTGACTTAGTTTTCAAGCATTGATCATCCCTCCTCAACGAATTACACTTGCAAATTTCTCGACTTTTTCTTTTTCATTTTTAACCTTTGCAACTTTCTTTCAAATATTTGAGATTTCCACGAACGAACAACCACGAACCGTTCATTTTCTTCATCATCATCAACCACGAATCGTTCATTCTCTTCATCATCATCAAGCACGAACCGCAACGACAATCGAAGGGAAGAATGTAGCGAATTTTGTTTCGTTTCATCATCATCGTTTTTTTTCCAGATCTGGGTTTATATTTTTCGTTTTTAATTTTCATTTTTGTTGCACTCTCTCACTTTAGTTTGTAATTAGCTTAGTTTTAAGTTTATAATTTCATTTCTGAATTTTTATTTTCATTGTTATTTTAAGTTTTTTTTCTAGATCTGGGTTTTAGTTTATGTTTATTTCTTAATTTTCGTATTTTGTTCATTTTTTTGGTTATATTTTTGTATAAGTTTTCGATTTTTATTTGGTTATATTCATCTGAATTTTTGTATAATATTTGTATAATTAAATTCATTTTTAGTTTGTATATTTTTTGTATAATTAAATTCATTTTTAATTTGTATAATATTTGTTATTAGATCCAATTTTTTTTGAAGTTTCATTACTTAGACCTGCTGTATAATTGTTTGGATTTTCTTCCTGCTTTGTTGTTGCAGACCTGCAGTGCAAAGCAAATTTTTTTTTAAAAGTCCTTGACCCCAAAATCTGATGCGGTCTTGCAAAACTGCATCAGGTAGTGAGAGTCTTATGCGGTCATGGACCGCGTCAGTTAATTTTCTTAATCTGCTGCGAGCCAATCTGATGCGGACCAAAATCGCATTAGTAAGCCCGATTTCGACTGCATCAGATGGGCATTTTTCCACTAGTGAATGTGAGAAAAAAAATTTGGTTTAAGGTTTGTCTTCAAAAAAAAATTAAAAGGTTGTTTTTGACAAAAGTGACTTATAAAAGGTTGTTTTTGACAAAATTTTCTTAAAATATATGAATTAATAAAAGAGAGAAAAAAAAAATACCTTCAAGGATTTCATTGATAGAGAACTGTAAATTAGGGTTCATAGAGGAAAAGAGGAGAGAGTGTTTAACTATTCTAAAGAAAAATAAGACATAAAGGAAAATAACTAATCCCTTTCAGTATTTATATATTCCCATCATCTAACGTAAAAATAAGTAAACGAAAAGAAATAAGACAATAAACTAATACAAGGAAGTTAGATGATTGGTTGATGATATGTGTCACGACCAACATAAAACGCACAATGAAAGGCTAACTCATGAGTCATGACCAAAGGCTGTCTAAGGGAGCCATAGGGCTCTGGTTTGCCAGCAGTCTAGGTAGCAACACAGTTCAAGTCAACGAGCGAGTAACAACTGTAACAACCCTGAATTTCCAATACTTCTAAAATCAACTTAATATAAATAAACTCGGAAATCCAAAGGTGCTACGCCGCGATAATTTAATAATAACCGCAAGGCTAATGCTTCTAACTAAAACAATAACCAATAAGTTTTAACTAATTATTACAGACCAACTAAATAGAATGTAAACTAATTATTACAAACCAGAACATAAATCTTATAAATAAATAACAGCGGAAGTCTTTTTAAAGTCCTATTAAATCAAAAGGGATCCAACGCACTCTTTAACCCAACTGGAGCTAACTATCTTCAAGTCCCTGCACATTAAACACTGTAATATCAGCCAAAGGCTGAGCAAGATTTAATACTGAAATAAAACAAAACTATTCAATGTGCAGGTAAGATATATAGGAATATCTTACAAATTCATTTAAAAGGAGTACAGATTATAGATATAAAATTAACTTTCTAATAACCTCAAATACGATCTTTCTTTCTTTCTGAACTATTCTGTAAAACTTTCAAATATAATCTTTCGTAATCTGTGAGTAGGAAGTATATAAAAATCCAATGAGCTAGCTAGGCTCACTAGACAAGGTAAACACCAAAGTCCCTAGTATGCATACCCCTAACTTGATAACGTATCAAGAAGGAAGATTAATGGCAATAGTATTGATCAACATACTCCCAACTACTAAAATATATTGTTGAGACATTGTTAACTCACATACTTCCAAACTCGGAGAATACCGCTTACCGGCAACTCCACAACAAAACTCTATAAACCCTCGTAAGGGTGAGGAACTTCCTCCTTTCAAAATCTCAACTTGGTAACATAGAGGAACTTCCTCCCTTTTAATATAAGTCTCATAAATAATCTCATAAACTCTTTCAACATAAATATCGAGAAACATTTAAATCTCAACGTATAAACTTCATAAAACAATCTCATTGTAAAAATAAATTTCCAAACATTATAAAACAGTTTCTCAACTCATCTGTACAAGCACAATAAGAAATCTTACCTTAGTAGCAAACACAGTCAATGTACCTCAATCTCAAGTCAAAAAGGTTCCTCTACGAACCCGCAATTTACAATATAATAATATAGTATAAGTCACTTGACTATACTTCACATAATTCACCAATAAATGGTATTACCTAGTGAAAGAGCTTTAATTGATTTTTTTTCTTAGACGAGTCAACCAAGTCAAAATAACACAACCATAAATACAAATATAAGAGTATTAACAATATTACATAACCGCACTTAACCATGTAAATATATCTTTTTTCTACTATCATCTTCACAATGCAACTAATGGCACATTTCCTCCTTGATGACAAAGTGGTCATCCAAACACATCTTTTCAGTACAATTGGTACGGTGAATGACACATATATCCTCAAATTAGAGTGTATTCAATTCAATACCTCCAAGACTCGCTTCAAAAATGAAAATTCGCAGCTACGCAACATTTTAAACCGTATCATAACAAGATCCATAGTTAAGAAGATTTTTATACCTATAATTTATGGCAAAACAGTAAATTGTATAATGAAAGATTTTCAATATAGTCTCAGTAAGGATGCATTGCCAAAAGAATGTGTAACATTCTCCACACTTGCCCCATGCCTACTCTTTTTTATTTACTTATAACTATACATCCACCTCCATTACATTCTACACCAACAGGGTACCCACATACAAGACCACCAAAACAGCATGAACTTGCAGCAAGCATAACTTCTAGTATACAACTCCGAATCATGTAATTCTTGAGCATAAATTCATTAAATCCTCAAGATCTACAACTTTCATTAAGTATCCAAGGTCTAAAAACCGATAAAATCATCGAAAAAAAAGCCAAAACAGTAGTGATACGGGCCTGGCCTTAATCAGTGGAGTGAATGAGCTGGAATGTGCCCAGGAGGAGGGAATAACGGCTAAAGAGAGAGAGACTGTATACAGTGCACCTGTAGGAATAACTAACTAGTGAAGTGGCAACGTTTTTTTCTTATTCTTCTGGCATAACTAACCATCTGTTATTTTCCACTAGTAATTAGTTAAATCTTTATTTTTCATTATCTACATTTCCATGGGATGTAAAGAAGTCTATATATAGTGCACTGATATCTCATTTAAGGGATACATGAAATGAATGAAAATCTCTCCTTCTCTCTAGACTCTCCTTAATCCTCCTGTCTGTTTATACAATATAAGAGCTAAATTACTTCGAGAATTCCTTTCTTCTTCCCTGGAATCCTCTGGTGTTAGCTTAATCAGACACCATTCCTAAATTGTTATGAATCTGTCTGATCAAATATCACCTGGCATAAACCAGGTTGTATCATTGGTATCAAATATCAGGACTTCTGGTAAAGAGGGTGGTGAAAATGAAGCATTGGTAGCAGAACTTCAGAAGTTGGAAACTAGGTTGAAATCTGCCATAGAATAACAGAACAAGAAGGTGACTGATGCTTGTTATTATAATAGTCTAAACATTGATAAAAATGCTAAATCTATAGCTGAACTGAATGATTTGATGCTAGGATTATCATTGCAATTGACTAAAATAGTCTCTGATAATCAAACTAAGAACACCAATATGGGTGGTTCAGATAACTTACACTTGAGTATTTCTGGAAATCCCTCTGAGGAAGGTGAGATTGGGAGACAATCACACCATTATTTTTCATCTAGATTAACAAAAATTACATTCCCTCAGTTTAATGGAGATGAACTGAAACCATGGTTGTATAGATGTAGCAATTTTTTGATCTAGATAAAATCACTGATGAAAATAAGGTGAGGTTCGTTGCACTTCATTTGGAGGGTAAGGCTTTGTTGTGGCATCAAAATTACATGAATAGCAGGGAAAACGTGATGCCTACTTGGAATCAGTATGTACTTGATATTACTGCTAGATTTGGGGATCTCTTTGATGATCCCATGGCTGATCTGAAGGCTTTAAAGCAGGCAGCAGGGGTACAGGAGTACCATGACACCTTTGATGCATTATCCAGCAGGCTGAATCTGGCTGAGAAACATTTGCTGAGCTGCTATTTAGGAGGGTTGGAGATGAAATTCAGATGGCAGTCAGGATTTTCTCATCTGCTACCATACAGCAGGCTTTCAGTCTTGCCAAGTTGCAAGAAGCACCTACCAAGGCAAAAAAAACCCAAAACCAAACACAAAAAACCCCCTGTTACCCACCCCCAACACCACTAAACTTTTAACCTACCAAAACAAACCCTCATACTAGAAGCCAAACACAACCAACACCTACTCAAAGCCTATCACAAACTCTAATCCAAACCGCATGACCTTAACTACAGCAGAATTCAATGACAAAAGAGCCAAGGGGCTATGTTTTTGGTGTGATGAGAAGTTTGAGTTGGGACACAGGTGTAAGGGAAGGAGGCCACAACTGTATCATGTGGAAGTGGAGGAAGGAAGTGAGGAAGAAACTAGGGAAATAGAAGCTGAGGAGGAGGAATCACAGTTTGCACATATTTCATTGCAAGCTATGGAAGGAATAGTCAGGTTCCAGACTATGAGAGTAGTAGGACAACATAACAAGAGGGGCCTACACATACTTTTAGATAGTGGAAGTACCCATAATTTCTTAGATCTTCACAAAGCTCTCAAACTGAAATGTCAGGTGGAGCAAATCTCACCCATATGGGTTAAGGTAGCAGATGGAGGAAGGATCAAATGTGATTCAATGATTCGATCATTTCCTTGGAGGATGCATGGGGCAGAATTCATGGCTGATGTGATGTTACTACCCTTGAGTGGTAGTGACATGGTACTAGGAGTGTAGTGGTTTTCCAAACTTGGACCTATCCTATGGAACTTTAATGATATGTCCATGGAGTTTAAGTACCAAGGAAGAAAAATTAGGTTGAGGGGAGCTACTCCCAAGAAGCTGAAAATGATCCCTGGAAGTAGTTTGAACAAGATGATTAGCACTGAAGGGGAGTTATTTATGCTCCAAGTAGTGCCAGTCCTTCCTGAGTTCAATGAGTCTGAAGTAGAAGGTAAGATAGTGTTGCAACCTGAGATTGCACAGATCTTGTCAAAATTCCAGGAAGTGTTTGCAGAACCTATTACACTTCCACCTGAGAGAGCAGGGTTTGATCACAGAATTCCACTGAAGGAAGGCACAGATGCAATTAATTTAAGGCCATACAGGTATCCTCTGTCTCAGAAGGATGCCATAGAAGAGCTGACAGAAGAATTACTGGAGCAGGGAGTTATTCAAAACAGCAACAACCCATTTGCATCACCTGTTGTCCTTGTCAAAAAAAAGATGGCCGGTGGCGCATGTGTGTAGATTACAGGAAGCTGAACCAGGCCACCATTAAGGATAAATTTTCCATACCATTGATTGAGGAGTTATTGTATAAGCTAGGAGGCACCAGGTTCTTTTCAAAGATAGACCTGAAATCAGGATACCATCAAATCAGGATGAGCAAGGCTGATGTGGCAAAAACAGCTTTTAAAACTCACCTAGGGCATTTTGAGTACCTAGTGATGCCCTTTGGGCTAACTAATGCCCCTGCCACCTTCCAGGCTTTGATGAACCACATATTCAAACCCTTCCTCAGGAAGTTCATTTTAGTATTTTTTGATGACATGCTGATTTATAGCCCCAGTTGGCATAGTCACCTTACTCACTTAGAGTGTGTCTTGCAGGTTATGAAAGATAATGCTCTAGTAGCTAACTTAAAAAAATGCTCTTTTGCTCACACTCAAATCAGTTACTTGGGCCATATCATATCCCAGGAAGGAGTAGCCACTGAACCTGAAAAAATCCAGGCAATCATGCAATTGCCACCACCCAAGAACCTCAAACAACTAAGAGGATTTTTGGGCCTGACTGGCTACTACAGAAGGTTCATACAGAACTATGGCAAGATTTGCAGACCTCTAACCCAACTCTTGCAGAAAGATGCTTTCAGATGGGGCCCTGAAGCTCAATGGGCCTTCAATGCCCTCAAAGCAATCATGACCTCACCTCCAGTACTGGCTTTACCTGATTTCACAAAAACCTTTGTGATAGAAACTGATGCATCAGGAGATGGACTGGGTGTTCTGCTAATGCAGGACAATCATCCTATCTCATACATTAGCAAGCCTCTTTCTGGGAAGAATCTACTTCTTTCTGCCTATGAAAGAGAACTGTTAGCTATTGTCCTTGTAGTACAAAAGTGGCAACAATATTTAATGATGAGGCCTTTCATCATTAAAACTGACCAACAAAGCTTGAAATATCATCTTTCTCACAAGTTGTCAACACCATTTCAGCAAAAATGGTTGTCTAAGTTGGCTGGTTATGATTATACAGTGGAGTACAAGCAGGGAAAAGAAAACAAGGCAGCTGATGCTCTTTCTAGGATTGATCATGTTGGTCTTTCTCTCATGGTTGTGTCTGCTGTCCATTCTATCTTATTTGAGGAAATACAATTGACTTGGGAACAAGATCATAATATGCAGAAGTTGATAACTGACTTAGTTCACAATCCCCAGTCCCACCCTCTCTACTCCTGGCAAAATAATCAATTGAGAAGGAAAGGGAAGCTGGTCATTGGAAACAACAGCAATGTCAGGCAGAAAATCTTGGCATGGATGCATTCCACACCTCAAGGGGGGGCATTCAGGAATTGAGACTACCATACAACGAGTCAAGACCCTATTTTTCTGGTCTGGTCTTAAGACTGATGTTACAGATTTTATCAAACAATGCAGTATATGTCAAACTTGCAAGTATGACAATGCAGCTTACCCAGGTATCTTACAACCACTACCGATCCCTACAGCTGTGTGGGAAGAGGTTACTATGGATTTTGTGGAAGGCCTTCCCAAATCTCAAGGCAAAGATGTCATAATGTTTATTATTGACAGACTCAGTAAATATGCCCACTTCCTTACCTTGTCACACCCCTAGACTGCCTTACAGGTAGCTTAAGCTTATATGGACCATGTGTATAAATTACATGGTTTACCTAAGAGCATTATCTTTGACAGAGATAAAGTCTTTCTCAGCAGTTTTTGGAAAGCTCTCATGGAAGTACTGGGTGTGCAACACTACCTATCCACTTCATATCACCCTCAGACTGATGGTCAATCTGAAGTCCTAAATAGATGCCTTGAAACCTACCTAAGGTGTATGAGCTCTGCAAAGCTAACTAACTGGGCTAAGTGGATTCCTTTTGCTGAATATTGGTATAACACATTGTTGACCCTTGAGTTTTGAAGATGACCAAACCACAAAAGACATAGTGTATTTTATTTATGGTGTTGCGAGGTAATTCATGCTCGAGCTAAGAGAATACTTGATTGAAGATTAAAGCGGAGAATTAATCAAGATCGAAGTAAAGATGTTCGAGAGATGAAGAATCAAGCATGGAATGAAGATTAGAATACATTAGGGTATTTATTAATCTTCTTGTTAGAGGTTTAAAAGCTTTATTAAGTTCGTGGTGAATTCTCAAAGGAACTTGGTTCTGTTCCCATGAAAGGAACAGACCTGGCACTATAGGAACAAGGCTAAGGAACAAGACTTAATAATTAGGGAACAAGACTTAAAACTAATTTAGGAACTTCTAAGTGACTAATATTGTGCGCCTAAGATAATTGTGTGCCCAATATAGTTGTTAGAGTTTTTAGGGATAATTTGACTAAGATCCATATTTTAGGAAGTTAGTTTAAGTTTGTTAGGAAAAGATTTTAAAAGATTTTCTGATTTTAAATTAACTGTTTTCAAATATTATCTTTTTAAAATATATTTTTATCTTTTATATTTTATTTAAAAGATTTAGTTTTCGAAAAAATTTTATCCGGTTTTCAAAATGTTTCGGATTTTTGAATATAAAAACTGTTTTCCGTTTTATAAGATTTTGAAAAAGATATTTTTCCTAAAAACTAGCTAAAGTTTTATTATTTATTTCCTAAAATCTAGTTTACACGCCTAAGGTTTACTGCTACATAATTTAGGTAGTTAGTGGATTTAGTGGCTTAAGATAATTATCCTCCAAGTATTTAATTAAATTAAATAAGTTTAATTATTCTCCAAGTTTTGCAAAAACCACGTAATATTGTTACTGCTTCTATGAAGTGAAGTAGTGGATTAGTGGATGCTTTACATGACATGGAATAATTAATTTAATTTAATTAATTAATTAAACATCATGGAGAACATGTGATAATGGTGTAATTAGTGGAGAACATGTCTTGTCTTAATTGTCTATAAATAGGCGCCTAATTCATTGAGAAAATTGTGTCTGACTTAGTTAATTTGTCTAAGTTATCTAAAGTGTCAGTGCCTTTTCCTTAAGAGAATTCATACTTACATTAATCGATTTTATTACTCTTCCATTATTTTATAAAGTGTATTTTTGAGAAAAAGGGTTTGAGTGAACTCTTGTAAGTGTGAGAAAGCTTTGAGTGAAGAAAGAGAAAGAGAAAGAGAAAGGAACTTCGAGTGAAGTTTGAGAGAAAACGTCAGTTGTTGGGAACTGTCGTTGGGAACTTGAGTTGAGTGACTTAAGTTGAGAATCGAGAGAAAAGTAATAGGTTGTAATCAGAGTTGTTTTGGCCTATTATAGTGGAAAGTTGTTTAAAATCCCTTGTGGTCGAGGTTGTTTCTTCCTACTAGGCCTAGGAAGTTTTTCCTCGTAAAATATCTCGTGTTCCCATTGTTTGTTCCCAAGTTTACTTTTAATTCCGCAAAAAGTAGAGCTTATTCTCTTACTATAATTCACCCCCCCTCTTATAGTGCTCATATTATTTTTAGTATATGCCTTTTGTTGCCATCTTCAAAAAGGGGGAAATTGTTGACCCTTGAGTTTTGAAGATGACCTAACCACAAAAGACATAGTGTATTTTATTTATGGTGTTGCAAGGTAATTCATGCTCGAGTTAAGAGAATACTTGATTGAAGATTAAAGCGGAGAATTAATCAAGATCGAAGTAAAGATGTTCGAGAGATGAAGAATCAAGCATGGAATGAAGATTAGAATACATTAGGGTATTTATTAATCTTCTTGTTAAGGTAGAGTAAAAGCTTTATTAAGTTCGTGGTGAATTCTCAAAGGAACTTGGTTCTGTTCCCATGAAAGGAACAGACCTGGCACTATAGGAACAAGGCTAAGGAACAAGACTTAATAATTAGGGAACAAGACTTAAAACTAATTTAGGAACTTCTAAGTGACTAATATTGTGCGCCTAAGATAATTGTGTGTCCAATATAGTTGTTAGAGTTTTTAGGGATAATTTGACTAAGATCCATTATTTTAGGAAGTTAGTTTAAGTTTGTTAGGAAAAGTTTTCAAAAAGATTTTCTGATTTTAAATTAACTGATTTTCAAATATTATCTTTTTAAAATATATATTTTATCTTTTATATTTTATTTAAAAGATTTAGTTTTCGAAAAAAATTTTATTTCCGGTTTTCAAAATGTTTCGGATTTTTGAATTATAAAAACTGTTTTCCGGTTTTATAGAAGATTTTGAAAAAGATATTTTTCCTAAAAACTAGCTGAAGTATTTTATTTATTTATTTCCTAAAATCTAGATTTCACGCCTAAGGTTTACTGCTACATGTTTTATGTAGTTAGTGGATTTAGTGGCTTGAGTTAATTATCCTCCAAGTATTTAATTAAAATTAAATAAGTTTAATTATTCTCCAAGTTTTGCAAAAACCACGTAATATGTTACTGCTTCTATGAAGTGAAGTAGTGGATTAGTGGATGCTTTACATGACATGGAATAATTAATTTAATTCGATTAATTAATTAAACATCATGGAGAACATGTGATAATGGTCTAAATTAGTGGAGAACATGTGATGTGAATCTTGTTGAAGATTTCACTTAGCTAGGCTCGTTTAGGTAGTTTAGTGGATTTGATCGAAAGCAAGTTTGTATTTTTTTGTAGTTTTTATGTATTTAGTAACAAGATATGATGAACCCAGGTGTATTTCAGCTCACGGTTCAACTAGGGGTTTTGATTCACTTGTAAAACAAGGGTTTTTGGATTCTCTCCTGAAACTCAAAATAACTCAAACAACTCTAAATTATTATTATGCTCGAAAATCCTTTATATAATACAAGATTTTCCTAAACCTAATTGAATTAGAAAAACAACTAAACTTATTTATCTTTATCTTAAGGATCAAGATAAATAATTATCCTATCTTTAGCTAACCTATTTCACACGCCTAAATAGAATATAATTAGGAAATACTTTGACTCAATGATAAGGAATTAGACTCCTAAATATAATAGGATTCCTTTATCATTTTAAACACTTAATTAAAATAACAGAAATTTAAAACCCTAAATTACATAGAATCCTAACAGAACTAGAATTCCATATAATTATTACTATTTCCATATCAAACTCCCCCTCTAGAAAAAAACTTGTCCACAAGTTTTAGTCTGGGAAGCATGGAACCAAATCACAAGATGGAAATGTTGCACATATTCCATTTCCTATGAGCACTTTGAATGTCTCATAGCCAACTTTTTCCACAATCTCAAATGGTCCTTCATCCATAGGTTCTCCATCTTTATGATTCACATGAAGCTTTTGAGCAGAAAGTGACAACCATACTTTGTCTCCTAAATCCATCTTAGAACCTTGGCGCATTTGTAGAAGTTGTTGTCTCCCTTCCTTTTTGTTTTGTGCAGTTTTTAAAACTTCATGATGACATGAACTTATGCATACATGAGCTTGGTCTGGGCTTTCCTTTTCTTCTCCTTGGGGCGCCTATTAGGTGGTAATGATTGCAAAACCATTCTTTTATCCCCCATTAAAACTGAATAAGCATTAGTTTTACCATTATGCATCACATGTCTATCACTTTGCCATGGTCTTCCAAGTAATAATGAACATGCAGTCATAGGTAAAGCATCACACCAAAGTTGATCCATGTATTCACCAACACGAAAACCAACTAAAGCTTGTTTACGTACCCAAATGCCATCATCATTCAACCAACTTAGTTTATAAGGATGTGGATGCTTGCGCATTTGCAGATTTAAAGTTTCAGCCATAGACGAATCACAAACATTAGTACATGAACCACTATCAATGATAAAAGAACAAACTTTACCCTTGATTATGCAGTTTGAATGGAATAAATTGTTACGTTGCGCATCCACAGAATCATCATCGTGAGAAGATAATAAAGAGCGACGAATTAGCAAGGAAGGATGCTCTTGTTCCGGGGCACAGATAGGTTGATTCGTCCAAAAGTCATCATCATCCATGGAAGGAGACGGAGGTTGTGGTTCTTCAGCCAAATAAAGGATGAGCTCCTCGCGGGTGGTTAGGGTGGTGTTAGGGCAATTGCGGGCAATGTGGCCGAGGCCTTAGCAACGAAAGCACTGAGGTTTCTTGGCTCGAATCGGAGGGGGATCATCCTTAGCACTTGAGGGAGATACGGCCGAGGATGGTGCAGCAGGTTTGGCTTGAGGATTCGACGAGTCAGTGGATGCCGATACATGCGAAGAAGGGCTGGGCGTGGCATCCGACGAGGGAATAGGGGGCGCAAACCAAGGTGGGCGCTTGGTTTGTTGGCGTTCTACTTTGGATGCCAGAATACACACGTCATCAAACGTGACATAGGTTTGTAGTTCCACCATATTTGCGATTGAACGATGTAAACCAAGTAGAAAGCGCGCAATTTTTTGTTCATCCTCCTCCTTTATATCACACGCCATATGCAGTCTCTCATACTCCTTAATATATTGCTCGACAGTGAGGTTAGCTTGGCGCAAGGAATTGAGGCGCACAAAGAGCTCTTGCCGGTATGTGCGGGGCACGAATCGTTTTCGCATCTTGACCTTTAGAGATGACCAACAATCAAGAGGGGGTTTCTCTTCACGAGCACGTCGTGTGCGGGTAGATTCATACCACAAGGAAGCATATTTAGTGAGCTTGAGGATAGCATAAGAAAATCTAGATCCATCACTCAAATTTTTATGATCAAAGAATCGATCTAATCTATTTTCCAACTCCAAGTATGCCTCGGGATCAAGGTCACCATCAAAGCTTGGGAGGTCAGCCAAACGTAACTCATCTTCACGTCGAGGCTGATGGGGTGGGGGTCGAGCAAAATTATTGTCGCGTTCAACGTCTTGGAGTCGCGTGGCCATGGCAGACATCTGGGCCACAAGTAGTTGCACTTGTTCACTAGTAGCCTGAACGGTAGCGTGCAAGGATGCTGAGTCGTCCGGCATATTAGGCGAGACCGTAGTCGTAGTCGAGGGTGGGCGAGGGTGGGCGAGGCTGTGCGCTAATGAGGCGCGCTGAGCGGGGAACAATGCGAGGCTGGGCGAAGGGTAGGCGTGATGTTGGGGAAAGGCTTGGGCGAAGCAGTAGGCGAGGTGAGGTGTGCGTAGGACGAGCAGTGACGGAGAGGGGGTGGAAAGCAGCAGCCACACCAATTGATGTGAATCTTGTTGAAGATTTCACTTAGCTAGGCTCGTTTAGGTAGTTTAGTGGATTTGATCGAAAGCAAGTTTGTATTTTTTTGTAGTTTTTATGTATTTAGTAATAAGATATGATGAACCCAGGTGTATTTCAGCTCACGGTTCAACTAGGGGTTTTGATTCACTTGTAAAACAAGGGTTTTTGGATTCTCTCCTGAAACTCAAAAAACTCAAACAACTCTAAATTATTATTATGCTCGAAAATCCTTTATATAATACAAGATTTTCCTAAACCTAATTGAATTAGAAAAACAACTAAACTTATTTATCTTTATCTTAAGGATCAAGATAAATAATTATCCTATCTTTAGCTAACCTATTTCACACGCCTAAATAGAATATAATTAGGAAATACTTTGACTCAATGATAAGGAATTAGACTCCTAAATATAATAGGATTCCTTTATCATTTTAAACACTTAATTAAAATAACCAGAAATTTAAAACCCTAAATTACATAGAATCCTAACAGAACTAGAATTCCATATAATTATTACTATTTCCATATCAACATGTCTTGTCTTAATTGTCTATAAATAGGCGCCTAATTCATTTGAGCAAAATTGTGTCTGACTTAGTTAATTTGTCCTAAGTTATCTAAAGTGTCGGTGCCTTTTCCTTAAGAGAATTCATACTTACATTAATCGAGTTTATTACTCTTCCATTATTTTATAAAGTGTATTTTTGAGAAAAAGGGTTTGAGTGAACTCTTGTAAGTGTGAGAAAGCTTTGAGTGAAGCAAGAGAAAGAGAAAGAGAAAGAGAAAGAGAAAGAGAAAGGAACTTCGAGTGAAGTTTGAGAGAAAACGTCAATTGTTGGGAACTGTCGTTGGGAACTTGTGTTGAGTGACTTAAGTTGAGAATCGAGAGAAAAGTAATAGGTTGTAATCAGAGTTGTTTTGGCCTATTATAGTGGAAAGTTGTTTAAAATCCCTTGTGGTCGAGGTTGTTTCTTCCTACTAGGCCTAGGAAGTTTTTCCTCGTAAAATCTCTCGTGTTCCCATTGTTTGTTCCCAAGTTTACTTTTAATTCCGCAAAAAGTAGAGCTCATTCTCTCACTATAATTCACCCCCCCTCTTATAATGCTCATATTATACAACACACTTCATTCCATTCATCTACTCACACAACTCCCTATGAAGTATTATATGGCCAACCACCCCTATGAGCAGACCCTACCTCCCTGGTTCTTGTATAGTGGAGGCTGTGGATAGGAGTTTGCAACAGAGGGAGGCTACCTTAAGCTTTTTAAAGGAAAAACTGGCTAAGGCTCAGAACAGAATGACTCAAATGGCCAACAAGCACAGGAGTGAAAGGGAATTTACAGTAGGCGACTTGGTTTATCTCAAGCTGCAAGCTTACAGACAGCAATCCTTAGCTGCCAGGAACAATCATAAGTTGTCATCTAGGTATTTTGGTCCCTATGAAGTTCTTAAAAAGGTAAGCAAAGTTGCCTATACCCTATAATTACCACCACATTCCAAGATTCACCCCACCTTCCATGTCTCACTCCTCAAAAAATACCATGGCCCCCCTTTCACTTCTCTACCCACTACCCCACCTTTAACCCTTGACCTCTTTCATTCCCCTCCACCACAAAAATTTCCACTTACTGTCTTGAACAAACGTCAGGTCAAGGTACATAACCAGGCACAGGTTCAATGGCTTATCCATTGGGAGAACACTGCTGAAGAAGATGCTACTTGGGAAGTGGCCGCTGAAATTGAGAAGGTTTATCCTTCGTTTGATCCTTGGGGTCAAGGATCTTCTCATGGGAAGGGCATTGATACGGGCCTGGCCTTAATAAGTGGAGTGAATGAGCTGGAATGTGCCCAGGAGGAGGGAATAACGGCTAAAGAGAGAGAGACTGAATACAGTGCACCTGTATGAATAACTAACTAGTGAGGTGGCAACGTTTTTGTCTTATTCTTCTGGCATAACTAACCATCTGTTATTTTCCACTAGTAATTAGTTAAATCTTTATTTTTCATTATCTACATTTCCATGGAATGTAAAGAAGTCTATATATAGTGCACTGATATCTCATTTAAGGGATACATGAAATGAATGAAAATCTCTCCTTCTCTCTAGACTCTCCTTAATCCTCCTGTCTGTTAATACAATATAAGAGCTAAATTACTTCGAGAATTCCTTTCTTCTTCCCTGGAATCCTATGGTGTTAGCTTAATCAGACACCATTCCTACATTGTTAGGAATCTGTCTGATCAAATATCACCTGGCATAAACCAGGTTGTATCAAGTAGCTGCGTGCAAAACAGAACAAACAATCCACAGATAACAATAATTTTAAAGTAAACTTTAGAAACAATAATTTCACAAATCCAACTTGAAAATACATTAACTAAGTCGAATTAAACATGAAACACAAACCAATTATACCAATTTCGCATAGTAGGAATTTCCCCCAATTTGATTTTGTTATGAACCCTAATTTATAAAACCCCAAATTCTGAAAATAAATCACCAAATATGAAAATAAAACTTAAGATTATAACTTACTTGATTAAGGGAAGTAATAGGGTGAAATTACTCTCTAAAAGGAACCCCTAACAAAACGCTCTTTGATTTGATTCACGACTCGAAACCGCAAAGCCAAAACTCGATTCTCCCTCTTCAAAATACCCCCAAAATCAAGACATGATTAAGATGGATGGATAGAGTTGATGTTTGATGGTGGTAAATGATAAAAATTTTAGCTTCGATGGAGGTATTTGGTTGGAGTAAAAGGTTGAAGAAGAAAGAAAAGAAAGGTAAAGTGAAACGTGGGTTTTGGTGTTTGGAAACTAGGAGCAGCACAACTCCTACTTTCTTTTCCTTTCTTTTTTGTTTTTTCTAATTTCCTCTCTCCTTATAATACTATAATACTAACAATATATTGATAAGTATTAGATAGTAACCTAGTAAATCTAGGAATCAGTTTTTTTTTAACCACTTCAAAGGTAAAGTCAAAGTTAGTAAAAAATATATTTTTAATAAAAGAAATCTGAAATCATTTTCATTAAATAAATTAATACAGATAATTATTGAACAGGTATAAAAATACGGGGTGTTACAATAACCCATTGGGCGCTGGTTACCCGGCCCGCTGGAAATTTGGCAGCTTCACTGGGTCATTTTCCAAAAGCCGTAAAATGAGTTGTGGGCATAGTATATGGACATGTGACCTATCATTATGAAGTTTCTCAAGTCTAGTTTCTAACATAACTTGAATAACTTGAATCCGATCTGTGTAACTCAAGTTATTATCAAAAGAGTGAATATGTATAGGTTCTTATTACTTTGCAAACTAACGTATTTCTTCGTTTTCAACTCAAATTCACTCTTTAAAGATATGTCGCGATTCTCATGGAAGCTATCTTCAACAAAAACATCTATGATCATATAGTCATCGATCAAAAACCTCAATTCACCAACTTCCACTGCAAGAATTAACCAATTCATCAAAAATTTCTTCGAAAGCGTCCAAATAGCTATGAAACTACTTGAAACATTAATCAAACCATAAACGAATCGTAATGAGCACAAAATAGATAATTTATGCTAATGACACCTAAATTGGAACTCTATGAACTAATATGCTCTAATAATGCAACCTAAATATGCATAAAAACTCTATATAAAAATGATTTATCAATGATGTAGCGAATCGAGTAGCTCTAGAAACATGTGTACCAGCTCATAAAAAGGGACATGATCGTGCTATCGAGGATAATGCAATTATCACGAGGTTAGAAAACTCCTCCATTAGACAATTGGATTAGGATTGTTCCTAACGATCCAATTCGAAAAATCGGATATCCAATCCGAATTTATAAGATTCGGGTACATCGGATTGGATAAGGTCACGATCTTTTGATTTTTCGAATATCCGAAATATCCGATTTTTTTTAAAAAAAATAAACTCTAAACAACAAGTGAAGCCGTGAAGCACCGAAGGCAAAAAGGAAAATATTCGCCACTATCTCTATTCTCTCTCATCAGTTTATTTGAGACTCTCTCCATACTCCATTACACTGACTCCCCTCCACACTTGCCACCAAACGGCGACAACGATACCACTAGTCAGCTGCCAGCACCATAGCGATGATGCAATGCCATGATAGGAATTTTTTTTATTAATTTATGTGTATACAAGGTCAATATAATTGTTTTCTTGCTGCAAGTCACTTCATATACTTCATTCTTCTCGTTGTTGGTGTTCAACTCTTCTTCCTCTTCCACATTACTCTTGTCATTTAGTCCCTCTGTCCCAATTTAGTTGCTACATTTGCTTTATCACAGTTTACGAGATGCAACTTCAAACACCAATATCTTGAGTTACATATATGAAAAAATTATAAAAAATTATATATTTGGAAAATACAAATTGGGACGAATCAAACAAGATCCAACATGACTATGTTTTTTCTTATGTATATATGGAGTAAAGGATAGTCAAAGTTATGACGTGAATAGTGCCTACGATCAAAATGTAACAACTAAATTGGGACGGAGGAAGTATCAAGGCACGTAGTTTTAAATGATAAGTTGTTTGATTATCAATTGTTATTTTGTTGAAAAAGTATACTCCCTCCGTTTTTTTTAGATGTAACATATTGACTTTGGGTACTATTCATCCAATACATTTTGACCATTAATTGTTATTTATACATAAGAAAAAATATAGTCATGTGGGATCTTGTTTGATTCGTCACGGTATACACTTTCCAAATATATATTTTTTATAATTTTTACTTTTATATAATTGGAGATATTATCGGTCAAAGTTGTGCCTCGGCAAATGTGAAAAGTCCAATGTTACATCTAAAAAAAACGGAGGGAGTATGTGATATGAGTTAATTGTTAGTAAACGCAGTATTATTTTATTTTAAGGAGAGAGAATGTGGGCCATGATTAGAGTTGTTAGGTAATAAGAGTGGTATTATTTTATTTGGAGGAGAGAGAGTGTGAGCCAGTAGTTAAAAGGTAGAATGATTAGAATAATATTGGGTTATATCCTAAAATAGAAGTGTAAAAAATATTTTAGGACAGATAAAAAAGAAAAGTGTAAAGATTATTCTGGAACGGAGGGAGTAACTTTTTTATAAAAAAAATCCACACTGAATTTTTGAATTTTGAGAACAGATAACTTGACAGTTTACAAATTCCAAATATCGGTATCGCATCCAAGAATTTCGAATATCCGATTCTCAAATATCTGAAACTTTTCGAATCGAATTCGAATCATAATTTTACGGATTCAAAATTTCGGATCGAATAATCGAAAATAAACCGCCCTACATTGGACCCACAAAATCATTGTTGAGACTTTGAGAGTACGTGACTCCCCTACCTCCAAAAGTTCACACATTAAGATTGCACCCCCCAAAAAAACGTCTCAAATTAGAAAACTGAATCGTTCTCTCTCTCTATATCTCACTCACACAGTCACTCTCTTGTTGAGTCTCCAGTCCACCTTCCCCCGTCCAATACGGAGATGCAGAAATTCCGTGCGCAACAAATCTAACAAACAACTTCAAAAACTTGGAAATCATCAAACAAAATCCCCATTTTTTCACATTTTGATTTTTGAATATACGCACACATCAACTCTACGTTAACAAACTTTGCTTGCTTGCACGATCTTCCTCCTCTTTTCTCTCTGCTTAGAATCTTTCAATAATATCAAAAGATTCATAGATTAAACCATTTAAACTACTCTACTTATTTTTTTTGTCCTCCAATATAGAACTACCAATTCAACACTTCTTCCTCGCTTTCTGGCAAAGGAAAGGTAATCTTTTTCAACGCGTTTCTTTCCACTAAATTTTACACCACCGACTCTCTCAAAAAAAAAAAAGGAAAAAAAGGGTTTTGTTTTTTCTGTATGAATTAAACTAATTTATGGGTTTTTCTTGTTTTGCAAAAATATTTTGAGGGGCATATGAGCTTCCTTTTGTCTGTATGAATAAAACTAATTTATGGGTTTTTCTTGTTTTGCAAAAATATTTTGTTGGTTTAGTTTTTTAATAAAAAAGAATTAAGTTTTTTGGGATTTTGTTTGACTGCTGTTAAGACTTAAATGTATTTCTCTTTTTTTTTTTTTTAGGTTTGTATCGTTGAAGTTGGGTGTTTGTTAAATCTGGAGCAGTGTTGATTGTTGACTTTCTGGTGAAAGTAGTGTATCGTATCTGATTTAAAAAGGTGCAATTTCTTTTTTTCTTTTTTTTTTGATTGTGGTTGATACTATGATAATAATGGTAATAGTTGTCGTATTGAATTAAAATGATGCTGAAAATGAGAATGGGTTTTATCTGTTCATGATTGATGAACAATATTCGTATTGGTTTTTTTTATTGAACCCGTGTTGAGGGGATATGGTTGGTAATGTGGGTAGCTCAGAAAATAGCTTTTTGTATTAATCATTGAATTGCTATTTTGCATCTGTTATCATCAATCTATTTTGATGACAAATTATTTCATTTTTAATTGTTTGTCGTTACATCTTCCCTATTACTATATAACAATATCTGCGCATTATGTTATCATTTGCTAGATCATAGGAAGTAGAATTTTCTAGGAAGAAGTTTTTCCGAAAATGTTGTTTGGTTGAATATGAGAGGTTAATTTTTACGCTTTTAAATTTTCATGTTAGAATACCCTTTGCCTCATGATGAGATTTATGATTCTGTTTATGGTATGACTTTGCTAGATGAAATTTGAAAGGAATAATCGTTTTCATGTTTGATCTAGATACCTATTAATATCATGCGAAATTACCCGTCTATATCCAACATACTAGTAGTTTTTTATGTGAACAATTTTTGTTCATATTTGATATGAATTAGACAAAGCTCCATTACCGTACTATAGTTGAATAATTCTCTATACTTGGCATGGGACATTCCAAGGCTCAAGTTTTAGTATTCTTGAAAGAATTTTTCTCTACAAGCTGATGAACTTTATAAAATGATCCATTTACAGATTGAGGTTAACAGTAATCTAGCCTTATTTTGGACCATTTATATTATTGTGGATAGTTGTCATGTCACATTCTTTTTTCTACTTGATAATTCTTTTGAAGTTGTTTCTTATGCTTGATGTCTACTTATGCTAGCACTGATGGGTGTTTACAGTTGTTCTCAGGTCGTAGGACGTAGAGTCCGTAGTTGCTTGACCATACATTTGTAATGGCTGAAGAGACTGACCACATTTCAGTTAGTAATGAAACAAATAAAGCTGATGAAGAGATTTCACCAGATCATTCTATGAAAAAGCCTCGTGTTGCGAAGAAAGTTCCTCACTATCTTCGAGCTTCTACTGGTTCCTGTCACGAGGCCTGCAAGTATGGGCATCCCCACAAAATCAAAGATAAGCCAATTCGTCCTGTACGAAGGAAAATGTCGGCATCACTATCAGATGGTGGAAACAGAGTAGAGATTCAAATTTATGTTGATAAAAATGTTCAGAAAAGAGTTAACTCTGATGAGCTTAAGCTTCCACACGCCAAGGAGTCTGCTCTTGCTAGTACTAAATTGAAGCAAGATTCCTCATCATTTAGAAAATCCCCTGTTCATGATTCATCAAAACTAGTTAGGAAAGAAGCTAGATCATTGGCCAAGTCTCCTTCACCTGATGTGCCAAAAGTGATCAAGAAGGTAGTTGTTCAATCTACTGTGAAGACATCTTTCTCTGATACCTCAAAAATGTCGAAGCCAAAAGTTGCGGAAAAGAATGTTACACCAAAGCGGATACCTCTAAATCCTAAGGAAAAGAATGCTTCTGAGGGTTCTTTGAAACCAAATGGTAGGGGTGAGAAGCCGTCATCTTTTCCCAATCCCTTGAAAATCTCAAAGCAAGAAGTTGCTTCGGCTGCCAAGAAAAATGTTCCATCAAAGAGGACTCCTTTGAGTCTTAAGGAACGGAATGCTTCTGAGGGTCTTTTTAAACAGAATGGAAGGAGTGAGAAGCCATCATCTTCTCGAGGCTCTTTCCATAGATCAAATGGCAAGCAGACTAGGGAAAGTAAGATGGGTGATAATCCAAGAACCTCTAGAGTTGCTGTCGTAAAGACTGTGGGCCCCTTGGCTGCCCCATTGCCTCTAAGAACTCCAAAAGTGGAGGTGAAAAAGCTCGTGCACCCAACAACAGCTGGTAAAAGGTTAAAGGATCAGAGTCGGAGAAGTCCAGCTTTTGCAAAGAATCAGATATTAGCTGACAGACCTGAAGCAAAGGAGCCTCTTGTTGAGAAGGCCGAGGAGAAAACATTGCATATGATTGACGCAAAGGAGGATTATCTATCAACTGCTCCAGATGCTGGGATTTTGGTCCTCTCTCCTACTCCTTTGTCGCCAGAGTCGCTCAATTCATCCTCCGGAACAAACTCTCTCTCTTTCACCTCTCAAGAAGTTGATGATCTATGTGAACTGGATTCAGAATATACTGATGATAGTGAGGCTGATGACTCAGTCTTGAACTACAATAGCTCTGGGGATTCAAAACCAGCTGATAGCTTAAAAGAGAGAGAGGCAGTGACCCAAAGTTCTGAGGGTCAACACCCCGGGACTTTGAAGCTGAAATTCAGAAAGGGAAAGGTTATTGAACATCCATCCGAAACCAAAAGTCCAAGAAGACTGCGGTTTAGGAGAGGCAAGACCTTGAGTGATGATAAGCAAGCCACTAATGGTGGGGCTCAACTGAAGAGCTACAAGAAAACAGCTGCTGACGATGAGACAACACAAGCAGAAAGTGGTCTGGTCCAGGTTGTTTTAAAGCACCAAGAAATTGAGATGAAAAAAGATGAGCAAGTTTTGTTGAATAATGTGATCGAAGAAACTGCGAATAAGCTTGTCGAGAAGAGGAAGAGTAAAGTAAAGGCTTTGGTTGGGGCTTTTGAATCAGTGATCTCTCTCCAAGAACGCAAGCCATCTGCTGCTGATAGATAGCACTTGTGATTTGACTGGTGCTCGTACGAGTAACTAACAACGCTTCCAATGTGGAGCTTGCAGCCTGTGTAAGCTTTGCTAGGTTGAAGAAATGTATATCTAACTTCTTTTTTTTCAGTCCCCTTCTGGGTTCAGTTTGGAAGTGTGGACTACTACTGTCGGGAATGGAAAATGTAAATGAACTGATTTCTCACATAAATAAAATTTGCTTGTTTTGGTGATATTATGTGTTAGACACTGTTTGTTACTTTGTTTGTTAAAAGTTTGAAACAATCTATTCTGACTTCATTTGTGTCTTACTAATAAATCTTACATGATGGTTCAAAATTGAAATTACAGGATTGGTTAGTTTTTATTCTCTGCTATAAAATACTCACAGGCTCCTGGGAGTATAACAAATCCTAACATTATACACATCTATAACTAACAGTAAGGAAATGTTGGACCTGCTTCTCAATAATCAAAAGAGACTTTATAGAAAAGTGAACGAGGGTATTCTTTTCATTTTAAAAATTTAACTTTCAGGGTTAAGTTTTGATAAGTTCAGATAATTTAGATAACTTCAAATTAGTCATAAGTTATAACACCTTACAAAATAAAGTTAAAAAAAGTTCGGATAAATTCTAATGAGTTCAGATAAGTTTAATTTAGATAAATTCAATTCTGATAAGTTTAATTTAGATAAATTCAATCCCGATAAGTTCAGAAGAATTCAAATGAAAAAAAAATCCGACTTGCGTGGACCCGGTTCACACTAAAAATAGTGTGGACCAGGTCCAGACACGTGACCTGTTATATCACTTAAACATACACTATATCATTTAAACATACACTATATCATTATAACATAGACTATATCACTTTAACACACCCTATATCACTTTAACATACACTATATCACTTTAACATACACTATATCATTGTAACACACACTGTATCATTTTAACACACACTATATCACTTTAACATACATTATATCACTTTAACATACACTATATCATTGTAACACACACTATATCACTTTAACATACACTATATCACTTTAACATACACTATATCATTTTAACATACACTATATCATTATAACATACACTATATCACTTTAACATGCACTATATCATTGTAACATACACTATATCATTTTAATATACACTATATCATTTTAACATACATTATATCATTTTAACATACACTATATTACTGTAACATACACTATATCATTTTAATATACACTATATCATTTTAACATACACTATATCATTTTAACATACACTATATCATATCAATATACACTATCATAAACTCACGTGATATGGATCGGGTGCACACTAATTAGTGTGCACCGGGTTCATATTAGTTTTTTTAATGAAAAAAGCACACCCATAATTAGAACACCTGTCATCAATTTTCCTAATAAAAATCCAATGTAATAAGCACTCCCTAAATGGAAATATGAGCCATAGCCAAGGCTGAAACAATTGGCTTAATGGAAAGTGGAGTTATTCAAATGAGGATCATAATTCCTATCATTTGACCCGGGAATTATGTACAAATTGATGCTCAGAAAATAACTAGCTCTTGTTCCGGCGATATGTCCTGAATTATTTACCAACATGTATTTGAAGTCTTCAAAAATAAAAATATTATCTATCTTTAAATAATTTTTCCCCCCCACAATGACCAACATCACTATTGTAGTGTAGTTGGTTAGTACATTAGCATCTTAAATGAGACATCATGGGTTCAAATATTGAAACATACATCTCTATTACATAAGGGAAGGGGGGAGCAACAGTGTCCTCTTTTGAACTGACTATTTTGCTCCCCTTCCCTTTCTAAATTACAAAAGGAATCTCGATACCAAAATGGGGGTCAAACAAAACCACCGGAAATTAATTTCAACAATCACTCAGAAATCACTTATATGAGGAAACATTACAAATCACTCATAGAATTGAGAAAATCACGTTGTAAAAATCACGCAAATCACTCAAATGATCAAGAAACTTTACAAAAACTAAAAATTAACTTACAAACTAAAACTAATATACTAGGACGTCAATACATACAAAAATATTCACAAAATTTACTTACAAATCATTGTTCTCAATAACCATTCATAATTACATACTCACAAAAATTACCTATAAACACAAATCTGAGAAAAACATAAGATTTTGACAGTGATATCACACATTCGTCCATCGACGATTTGCGAACTTTCAAACAGGTACATAATTTTTTTAATCTTCAAAGTTATTTCACATTAGTCGACTGTTATGTAGTTGAAAAAATGAGATAATAAATTAGTTGAAAAGGTTTTATATAATTAGACAAATTTGATTCATTTTCATATAAAATCTGAAAACAAGATGTGTATGAAATTTGATTCATTTATGACACTGATGAAAAAGTTCAAATTTAGTTCTTTTTTCAAAATTCCAATATAAATTTTGCCCAAAACTTTTGCAAAATATCCATGTTCAGAAATAAATTTTGAAAAACAAAACAAAATCAAACCTTTTTGCGAACAATTTTTTGCAGAAATCCATACATTTTCAGAAAAAAAAAATTACATTAATTTGCGAAATCAAATTGTGTATGAAAATTTTAAAATATCATTTCACTTATAATTGAAACTCAAAGTGTTAAAATTTAGAAAAGGAGAAAAATAAAAAATGACCATTTTATGCGAAATCAGATTGTGTATGAAAAACTTAAAATTTCATTTCAAATATAATTGAAACTCAAAGTGTTAAAATTTAGAAAAGAGAAAAATTAAAATGACCATTTCATGCAAAATCAGATTATGTATGAAAATTTTAAAATTTTATTTCAAATATAATTGAAACTCAAAGTGTGAACATTTAAAATGATGAAAATTTTTAAATATCAATTTGTGAAATCAGAATTTAGAAGTTAGACAAGGAAAAAAAAATTGAAATTGTCTTATACTTTTCGGTTACAATTTTGGGATCAAGAAAATTACTGAAATTCCATATCAAAAACTATTATAAATTACAAAAATGAATAAAAAAAAAAAAAGAACATGACGATATTTAGTAAAGAACATCATACTAATTATAAAAGAACACGCGCATATAAGACTTGAAAAAAAAAACTATTCAAAATCACAAAAATGAATAACAACATAAAAAGAACATGAAAGAATCTTATTCACAAAATGGAGGTGAATTTAAATACTAACTTGCATTTTTAGTTTGTTTACTACTTAGTATTAAGCCTAAAAATATCATCGCACGCATTGCGTGCACAAAAGGCTAGTTTTTATTGCTTAACTAGTTTTTGGACCCGTGCAAAAATGCACGGGAACTTTTTTGTTTAATAAGCATCATATAAAAGATTCTCTACGTCCACTCGATTTAATATACGCTTATGTACTACTCGAAACTGAAATGAGTTTAACCTATACTAAATTAATAAACTTTGGACGATGTATTGAAATACAGAATAATCCTATACATATTTAACCAAAAACAAAGCATCAATGATGCACTTTATACAGAAAGACAAAAAATGCTCCTTTATGTTAATTATGAAGTTGTTTTGCAAATACATGACACTCTTAGGTTGTAGAAGACTTATTATATATGTCATTAGCTATAATATTAGACATATCATGTTCTTTCTTACAAATCAGTATTATTATACACTTTCTACCCGTGACTTTAAAAATGACCACATAAAATTGGCTATGGCTAAAAACCGAATTTGGGAGATACAAACCCATATGTGATAGGGATATCTTTGACTTTTATTTATAATCATTGCAAAACACAATTCAATGGAAATTTTGTTCCATTTGACAGAATGAGTGTCATACGGGGTATAAATACCATACTACTCACCTTTCGTTGACATACTCAGGCCCCCTTTAAATGATTCCCTATAAAATACCAATATATATTTTCTACTATAGCTGATATAGGATCATTTTCCTTATCCCGACTAAAAAACTAACGTGATTGATTTTCTTGTTTGGCTCCTTGAGCCACCGTGTCCTTGCCACCGCCTGGTTGTTGTTTCCATCTTTTTTTATTCTCATTTAGTAGTGTAGTCTCCTTTTATTTGGAGCCCCTTAGCTTGAACATGTTTATGACCTCGAAGATGAATGTTCGATTATCCATGTACCACAATTAACCAAATTTAGTAGAAGAAATACGCTACGTATTGGTAGAAAACATGACTTGTTTTGTAGAAAATTAAATAATTCATAATTTATGTTTAATAAAAATGCACGGGATGAGATCCCGTGCAATAAAAAAAACTCAAACACATGATAAATACATCACGTTGATGTCATTATTTGTATAATCCATTATTTTAAAGTTATTAATTTTACTCAAACAAAATTATGGTTTTTCTTTAAGAATTATAAGAGAATAACATAAAAATTATGATTACCATAACTATCATAACTTACTAATAGAAATGGTCCTACTCGACCAAAATGCACACTAAACCAACCTCTATTATGCAACTTAGTAAAATTAGAATTTAGCATATACTATTTTTCATATTGTTTTGCCCTACTCAATGTAAACCAACCTCAAATAGAAACCACCCTCATCCCTTTATTTTTAATAAATTAGCCACCCCACTAATCATACAATTAACTTCAAATTGAACAAAAATATTGACTTCAATTTATACGTGACATTCACATATCGCCTTTCTCTAGAACAAAGGGTATTATAGACATGTATTTAGTTCCACTATAAAAATCATGATTGAATATATAGGTGTTAAATAAATTTAACACGCCAATTGTTTTTTAATATTTAAACTTATAGTATGATTAATACGATTCGATAGTGTTTCAATAAAATAAGTAACCCATTTCTTTACATTTGAAAATTTCATGTGATAGAATAGATCTAGTTCGATCTTGGTTATGCATTAGTTCTAGGTGATTATACTCCACTTATGATGAAACTAATTTTAATTATGTTATATCTTAACATATATTTATTGAATATAAAGATTTTCTAACTTTCTTCCTTCTTTAATATATCATAATTGCATAAATGAAATCTCCTAATCATCTACGAACTTTATTTAAGTTATCAAATAGTTACTTATTTTTCTTCTCATTGAGATCTAAAGAATTCCTTAAATCTGAACCATAATGTTATGATGTTATCAACTGAACTTCTTTGATTTTTTTTTTTTTGTTTTGACTAAATTATCTTCAATTTTGTTTCCTTCACCAGTGATATGTGTTCCTTCACCAAGTGATATCTACCATTTTGATTGATGACTCAATTTTTTAGCTTCATTGAAAAATTCTCTAACTTCATACCATGTGGCTTCAAGGATTTTGTTTTAGATATAGAGATATTATAATTCAAAAAAAATAATTAAATACATACTTTATTTAATGGTTGTGTACAAATTTAAATTTTTGATAGTCATTATTAACATCCATTTCAACCAACAATCACGCATGGTTTTCAAAATTATGAGTAGATAAAGGAAATGTTAACTCAATCTATTATATTTATAAATGTGATCAATTATAATGAAATGAAAATAAGTTGTCTATGACTTTACCTAAAAAAATAAGAAAAATATAATAATTGATTACATATAACTATACATTTACCTACAAAAATATGCATACTTACATTCCACCTTTTTTCGCTATCATAATGTTAACTTTCACCAAACAAATTTAACGACAATCTTCATATGGCAAGTTAAGTTCTCCCTCTTTTACAAATTATGCAACTTAGACCCGAAATTTCAGTCATAGTAGATTAACCCCCCCCCCCCCCCACACACACACACATCTTATTCAATTCTCAATATGATTTAACCCAATTTATTATATGAACTTTAATATATTCATTTCTTTTTGTAGAAGATTAATTAACAGATAATATTTTATGGATTATATAATTGTAAGACATAACTATCTTACCCAAAAATATGTATATGTATATATAATATCACTTTCCAAGTAATTTTCTCTCTACAACATGAACTCTCACCCCAAAAATTTATGGTCATCTTTCATGAATTTTTCATGTTTTCGTGATTGATAATGTATCATATGATTCACCATATCATAAATGCTTTAAAGTTTAGGGTGCGTTCTTCTCAACCTATTTCCTAAACCTAACTTAACTTCTCTTCACCAAAACACTTTAACATTGAAGTACGTGATGCATCCATACTTGAATTCCTATATACGATCATTGTATGAACTTTCAATGTTGCACTATGATTCTGTAACCCCAAAAATATGATCGTATATAGGAATTTGGTATAATACATTTCATTCATTCGAAGGGTTTTTGCGTTCGTTAGTTACTGTATCACGTCATGGTGGTAATACTTTGTTAAACAATATATAGAAACTTTTAGGCATATATATGTTGTGTTTAGTTCTCGATATTGCAACTTGCATATTACATAACCTAGAATTTTTTATAGCAATTCTTTTTCATATTATTATACCACGTTTTATTTACAGATGATGAAGTGTAGGGAGCCACTCAATGTTATCAAAACTGATATGCAATTACTATCATTTCTAAAATATACTTATCTTATTAATTGGAAAGGAATGATAGATTCTAAGGGTTGTTTTTCATTATTTTATACTTGATTTATGGAATAGGAATGTGAAGATAAAAAAGCAACAAAACTATGAAATGTTGACACAAAATTTTCTGGAATGGGGTAATAGACTGATAATGAAGCAACAAAATATGAATGATTCACCAAATGTTGCAGAGATATTATATAATTGTAATAACTTAATCAATGCCTCATATAATGTGATAGCATATGTGTTAATTTGACTAATGGGGAAAAAATTGAGTACTAATATAGTTATGCATATCTCACAATACTATTTATTATAAATTTGTAAATACTCAATTTAGAAGGTGCATTAGAGTGTATAGGAGTATATACCAAGTCCTAAATGCAGCCTAATCTATAAAGTTAACTGAAGTAGATGATAACGTAGGAACCGGTTCGAATTGAATTGGACTATTTACAACCGAATTGAACTGAATCGAACTGAACTGAAAATAAGTTGGGGAGAACATACCCTAACTATCATAAGTTTTACAGCACAACCATCCATTTAAAGTCTTAGATTTATACCTTCCATTTTTATTGTAATTTTTTGTAGATCTAATTTACTTCAATAGTATAACTAATTTCCACGATTTTTTCTCTCTCTTGATCTACTAATTACAAATTATTTTGCTTATCACTGTAGAAAGCCGGTATTAGTTAGTTTCTTCTTTTTGTGAATTGTGATTCCTACAATCACATCTCAACCTCCATTGATAATTGCCAAACAAAATCAAGCGACAGATGATTAATGTCCTTCAAATTAGGGGAGAGATTTGATTATTGATCAGAAGATGATATTGATGTTTATACTGATTCAAATTTGGAAAATTTATCAATCGTAGTATTATATTTTGATAAATCTAAAGTCAACCTTATCAATGGTTGAGATCTATCAATTGCAATAGCTATAATGCTCTAGTGATACTTGTTTCTATTTTCTCTTCTCTTTTTTATTATCTGTTATATCAATTACAATAGCTCGACCTTTGTTCCACAAAAGTTCAAAACCAAAAGTGCAAAAGTTGGTCTACAAATCTCGAGGATTAAGGGCGGATACAGGATTTGAATGAGGGATAGCGTAATATTTATTATGATAGTACCCGTTACAAAAAAAAAAAATATTGAAGTACAAATTAAGTGCTTGTTTAGTCCAACGTCTGAAGTAGCTTTTTCCAAAATTTTAGTTTTCACATGAACTTGTATTTTCTAGAAAGTGTATAACCTTATCTTTAACTTCCCAAAAGAATAAGTAAATTTCTCCATTTTACAGAAAGTTTTAAGTTTCATATTTTTTCAACCAAACAATACAATATGGCTTCTTCTGCTTCCAAGAAAATCTCACTTTTCATGTTTTGTTTAACCAACAAAATAATTAACAACACCAAAATTAAAAAAGTTACAAAAGTGTCTTGCTTATAACACAAATACACAAAAAAATTTACAATTCACAACAGAATTATACAAAAAATAAATCACAATTCACTACAGAAGTATTAAAAAAAAAAAATCAAAATTCACAACATTACAATTCTTGCCTATAGGCATACAAATTTTGGGTCCTTTTTTTTCCTCACTTCAAATACAAAAATAATAACTATTTTTCCCCTCAATAAGTACCGTACTTTTAATTAGTTTCAATTTACGTCAAAATTGCACGGGTTATTATTTACGTCACTAATAAAATACTGATTCGGTAAACCCCTCCTCCCAAAAAAAAAAAACTTAATAAAATATGTCTAAAGGAGGGAATGCAGATAAAGAATTGCTTATATGGACATGCAAAAGCTTACTAATCCCTATTTATTCGTATGGAATATGGAAGCATACAAACACTCATCTACTCCCTCCATTTCCTAAAGATCTTCCCACTTACTGTTCCTATAGATACCAAGGAAAATCAAGTTGTGTGGGGCATGGTGTGAGTAAAGTAGGAGAGAGAAAGGATTAAGATAAATAAATAAATAAAAAGGGGTTAAAGTAGGAGAGAGAAAGGGAGTAAAATTGAATTAATAATGTAATGGTGGACCATATGATAGTGACATGAGAGGGTAAATAGGAAAATTTGTTTTGCCAAATAAGGAATAAAGCAAAAGAGGGAAGATCTTTTGGAAACACCCTTAAATGGAAAGAGTGAAGATCTTTAGGAAACGGAGGGAGTATTTTATAAGTCATGGAAGCATACAAACAGCACAAAAATGCTCTGCCACTACCCTTGCTACTTTAAAGAAAGAATTCTAAGTCAAAAAATAATTTAGCAAATACTATAAAAAATACTTAGATAAAACAAATTGATCTATCTTTTAAAGAGTTTAGACAATGCTTGAATAATATTATTAACTTTGGTAGTTTATATAGTACAACATATAGCTATACATAGAAGGAAAGCTACCTAAAATAAAAGATTACAAAGAAGCTATACAGCTATATGTAGGTAACAGTACATTATAGTTACAACAAAGAATAATAAGGAAGATTGGCATGCATGATTGTCGTGATTGTCTTGCAAGATATATGGGATTATGATTATCCGTTGCATGATCAATGGCAGATTGTTAGTTATCCTTTACATTTTTACCATCATAAAACCTTGTAATCTCTCTCTCCTCTTCTAAGTTTGTACCTGCTTTAGATTTCCTTCAACTTGCACTTGCAAAAATGATATTGAAAAACAAAAACAGCAATTGTAATTCAATTTTATTGATAAACTTATATTGAAATCATAATTCAACAACAAATGAGGAGAGCTAAGAAAACCTCGTGATTGATATGACCCCAAAAAACCCTTTTCTTCACTCCAACTCCTCTATTTTCCCGACCACCATCACCAGCTGGTTTTCTGTCGTGCATCACGGCAGCACCGTCGCCACCGAACAACATGCAGCCAACAAAAATATGTTCAGTATTAATTCGAGAATTCTACAACACAATTTAATAAAGCAATAAAGCAAATCTGATTTTCTTTTTGCTATGCACCAAAGCAATTATCAAGCAAATACTTTCAGCAATAAATTTTGAATTTGAGTGCCCAGACTTCACTAGTATGCTTGACAACCTCACACCTCCAAGTACGTGAACATAGCCCACCATTATATCCACCCTCGCTCGCTTGCACTCTCTTCTTCTTTTCTCTTCCTCTGTTATTATCAACAAAGGTGGAATCTTTTTTTCCAAATTTCCTCCCCATTGCAATTTCTAATGTTGCTACCCTGTTTCTTAAAATTCTCAAGCTTTTAGAGCATGCCCATTGGTTGATCCAAAAGTTGGGATCATCAATTACTTTATTAATTTCTCACTCTTCCACCCCATTTATGATCCACAATTGATTTTAATGATCTCTTCACCCCCAATGGATGATCTATAATTTTAGATCTTCACCTTCTCTTTCCTACTTTTTACTATACCCCACCATATATTCTCTCTCCTCAATCTCCTTTCCATCCCATCTTTTTTATTTATTGTGGATTATTTAAGAATCAATTAATGATTATTGAATGTAAATAATTTTTATGTTTGTGATTAAAAACTATTAGTAAAAATTAATTTCGTTAATATTGTACATAATTAGATACGGTAATTACCTTAATCAGAAAAATATAATAATAATAAAATATTGCATTAAACAATAGAAATAACACATACATATAGAATTACATAACATATAATAATAAAAAAAACGTAGCAGCTTAATTAACCCCTATGTTGCCCGAATTTAAGCCAAATATTTTCATCGAGGTCTGCTTTGAGACGTTTATGCATAGCTTGGTCATGAACTCGACCCCTATTGTTCATATATATTTCTAGACTTGCTATGCGATTCTCGCTAGTGCCATATGCGAAAGGCTCATCAGAGGTCTCTACATTCCTTTGCGTTGAAGTAGTAGGGCGTGGAGGATGGTCATAATCATTAGGATCAAAACGAAAGGAATATGAATCTCGTTCATCTTCAACTACCATGTTGTGGATAATAAAGCAGGCGATCATTATTTTCCCTAACATTTCTTTATCACGCGCTAGAGCTGGTTGTCGAATTATAACAAAATGAGCTGGATTGGCCATCACAAACCTTTCCATCATTTGATCCATCAACCGAGTCGTTTGTCTGCGCCTTTCCGAACGACGCATGTACTCATTGTTACGAGTTATTTGAATGTGTGTGTAAGAATTTGGATCATCAGAATTCGAAGAACTAGAAGAAGAAATATTGCTATTGTAACTTGATTCTGATGACATGATTTCTATATTTTTGTAGGGGAAGAATGGGGTTGTAGGGTAGAATGGTTTTGTGTGAATGGTTGAGTAGTTAGCATCGTAAGGTATATATAGAGAGAAGGTGCATTGTCAGCAATATTACACTGATATTGGAGTGAATTTGTCAAGTCATCACATGGTTTTAGTAATAATGGACTGATATATGAAGTGAATTGTCAAATCAAGATCTTTATTATTGCAGTAATAATGGACTGATATATGAAGTGAATTGTCAAATCAATGTCTTCATTATTGCAGTAATAATGGACTGATTTATGGAGTGAATTGTCAAATCAAGACATAGCTCATCAATAATATCATGATTTGAATCATTGGATACATATATTAAAAAACTAAAAACTTTTAGATTCATTAATTTGATAATTTCATACTACATCCGAGTCTAAGACTAATTAAGAACTAAAATAACATTGCATTGGAAAGTAGGAAATACATTAAATAACATTCATCTTACTAAAGGAAAATAAAAATTACATTGGAAATAAAACCTTAACTAGATCTCTCTTAAGTTGTTGTTCTTCCTCATTTAAATCATTCCTTGATGAAAGCACCTTGAATAACTCCAAGTTAATCTTCCTGTTTTTAATTGCAATTTTCTCCCTTTCTAGCGGACCATCTCACTGTTGCTTTCCTTTTCATGATTAATCCTTTGGATCTCGACTTGAAGTTCATTGTTTTTCTCCAAATTTAATTTTTGGACTTGATCCATCAACTCTTGAAAGGCTTCTGCAGGCATGTTCAAAACTTTTCCCTTGCCTTTATTTTTGGTGAATCCGTCGTTTGGAGTAGTTGGGTCTCCACTGCTTGGCGTATTTGGCTCACTTGAAGTGGAGTAGTTGCCAGCTTCATTGATCCTCCACCTCTTTGAGCCACTTTCTTGATTAACTGTCTTCTTTTTGCAAGCTTTTACAGTATCTCCCATAGGCTTCCATACATCATTAAGCCTTAAAATTTCCCAACAGTGAAGCTTATTGAAGTTTGTTTTTTTATCCTTTTTGTAGATTGCAAATGCAGTTTTCATGACGTCGTCATCAGACTCACCACTTTTCCGACGAGCCTTCGCATGAGCATATGCACCAACAAATTTGGATACTTTTGCATGTATTCTTTTCCATTGACTTTGTAATTGACCCAACTCTCTGTCAAATGGTAAGATATCAGACTCCTTGAAACTTTCAACTTCTTCTTCCCAGCATCGATTTCTATAACACTTAACTTCCTTAAACATTTTAGTAATTTTTTCCCAGAAGATACTTGCAGTTTGTTTAGTATTACTACCTTTATTTTGGCTTACTGTTAGCCACGCCTTCACGAGAACCTCTTCTTCACATGGCCTCCAGAATTTCCCCAATCCTTTATCTTCTTCTTCATTGTTGTCATCATCACGCTCAACCGATGCAGCTCGAGACCGATATGAACTACTGAAGTTTGGAAATGACCCATCACCTTGTGACTGCTGGAAATGTTGAGACATAGGAAATGATGTTTCATCTTGAGAATAACTATAATTCTCATTCGAATTATACAGATTTTCTTGTGAATGTGGAGCAAATTGAGAGTGAGAAGGCTGTGTATTTGAGAAACTCATATTATGTTGGGAGAGTTGCTGGTTAAGTTGAGTAGGATACATCATATTTTGTAAGTTGTTTCAATTTGGGAACTAGACGATTGAAAACTTGGATTAATATGAAGTTGTTGAGGTCCTTTGAATTTTGGAAGGTTTTTTTTTTTTCTACCGGTTTTGGGATCCATAACTAATTTTAATTAGGAGATAATTTGTTTTTGTGGGGGTAGATAAATAAATAAAGGAAACAAATATGACTTCCAATAACAAAATAAGCTCAAAAATAAGATGTGTAAAAATAGTTCAATATTGGTCTTTATTTATAGACAAAAAAAAAATATAGCTGTTGGTGTTTTTTTTTTTAAAGAAAAAATTTTAAACTGACAATATGTCCGTTGCAAAAATTTGCAACGTTAACAATTACAAATAATCCTAGCCGTTAGATTAGAGAAATAAGAGCCTTTGGATGTCTGCCATGCAGCAGCAGTGGGGCCCACTCCTTTTTTTTCTTCCTCTCCCCTTTCCGCCATGTGGCAATGATCCACTCTTCCAATAGATCATTGCAATGCTCAGTTCATTGCCTTCTCTCCTCTTTTTTTTTTTTCTCTCTCCTATTTCTTTATTCCCATTTAATCTCTCTCTCCTCATGATCCAACTTTTGGATCTACCAATGGGCATGCTCTTAGTTTTGGATTTTAATGGAGTGCCCTAGATGCCTAGATCCTTTAGAGAAAAATATTGTACCTTCTTAAAATTCTGATTATTTGTGTTATGGTGTGGTGTGGTGAGATAAAGGCCAAAACACCATTCATATTTATACTACTTATATATGGCCGTATATAATTAACGTTTTAATATTTAACTTATTTATATATGTAATTTACTTATAGTAAGGAAAAATAATTTTCTTAATATTAGCTTGGCTGGTTGATTTGGTAACTAATTAATTATTGCCTTAATTGATTCGATTACGTATCAATTACAACCGTGATTGATATTCAATTTTTTTTATAATTTTAATGTGCAATTTGAATGCATCAATTACATAGATTATGTGATTGAAATAATTGTTTTCTTAATTATATAGATTACGTATCAATTAAAATCCGTAATTGATGTTAATTATTTAGATTACTGAATCAATTATATGCGTGATTAAGGGAAGGGATATGCGTGATTATGAGAATTTCATATTCTTTGATTGCCTTGCCACGTGGATACTCTAAATGAACTTCGAAAAAATACTGATCAACGGAGCATGCCACGTCATGCCACATGGGATTGAAACCTATAACTTTGCGACACGTGGCCTGAAAGATTCTTCTTTAGATATATATATATATATATAGATGTCTCATTTCTTTGTAGGGGGAAGGGGAGAGTGCATATGATAGCATGACATTTTTTTTGTTTAGTAACAGTGAGATGACTATTTTACCCCTCCACTTTGTTAGAATTGCTATGCTGCCTTTTGTTGCCCCGTGTTCTCTGCATCCTCTTCTCTCATCTCTCCTCTCTCGCTTTCTCGCACCTTTTTACCATCAATGGCGGCAATCTTAGCTCGGAAATCTCTTCTCGCTATTCATTCTCGTCAACTCGTAAGGCTTCTCTTCACTCTTTAAACCCTAGATCTTCAATTTTTGTAACAATTTCTCTCTGAAATTGCTAAATTACTGCACGATTTATAAGGTTCTACATTGGTTCGTTTCGCATTTCGTTTTCATTGCTAAACCGTTGAATCGACACCATCTCCCTCCTTTTTCAGCAGCGGCTTTCGATTATTGGCTTTATATTTCAAGGGTTAGTCAATTTTATCTCTAATCTTTAATTTCCATGAAATTTCAATTCTTTTAATTAGATTATGGGTTTATTTGCTATTTGTTTTAGATCTTGTGATACTTTTTCGAATTTGCTAGAATTAAGAACTAATTTCTCATGGATTTTTTAGGGATTCGTGTTTTTCCCAAGATTTACTTATAGTTCGAATTTTGGAGTTTCATCATTATCTGCGCATAAAAAACAAAAGCGTAAATTCATTTAGGGATGGTAAATAACTTTCGTTTTTTTGTTTTGTGTATTGAAGTTCACAAAAGGAACCCATGAATGCGAAATTTAGCCTTGATGGCTTTGAGGAAGTTCCAGAATTGCCACTCATTGTCGAAAGAATATCGTGTGAGGTAATTATATGTATTCTTCACCATATTCATGTACTGAACTAAACCTCTTAATAGGAATCTAAATCTTAATCTAAACTTTTTTGTTTTATATATGTACCAATTTTTCGTACTACTTGATATAAAATTTAATATCTTGTATAGATTGTGAAACAGCATGCTTTCTTAAACTTTCGAAGGATTAGCCAATTCATCTACATTGCTGATAAGTCATAACCATTTCGGATATTCACATACATTAGGTGCCTCAACTTTACCGGAAAATCCACCGCACAACTACGTGTACCCTGAGCAAGCTACCAATTTACACCCGAGGCTCATTGCTGATTTGAAACTTTGACTCTGCCTTTTTACTCATTTGAACCACTCCGTTGTACCATGCTTTTTTTTTTTTTTTTTTTTTGACATCAAGAAATCGTATATTAAATAAAAAAGGAATCACAGCCTAATACTAATACACCTACATCTACAACAAGCAAACAAACTTAACGAAACTTTAAGAGTTCTTACAATACATAGAAAACAAAACCAACAGAAAACGAGAAAGAGTCGTATATGACGGAGGGCATCGCTGGTCAAAGTTAGTGATAGTGGAGGTAAAACGTGGATCGCTGATGAATGTGGTGAGAGGAACGATTGTCGTTCACGATTCGGACAGCAAACAACCAATGGCGAGTGTCGTACCTCGCCGCATGAACAATCCCAGCAAACTGTTATTGCTTGGGATTCTGGGCTCATGATCTCGTGAAGAGTCACAGTCCTATGTGACTCGATACTCTCGCTCGAGAGTATTGCAGGTTTCTCCGATAGAAGGTAGAAACGTTGTCGTGTGGGCGTGCTGAAAACCACCAGATACAACTGGTGTGCCGCCTGCAGATTTGATTTTGTCAAGGCAAAGATCAGAAAGATCAATGCCAAGCTAGAAAGAGAGCTAAATAAAGTGAGCTCCGAACACTTCGCCGGTTTGCGAAACCGGAAAACAGAGATCCAAACCATGAAAAACGTGCATCACCCCGACCACTCGCACAAGCCACTTGATTCACCTGTATCCACAACACAAATTCCAAAAAGACCACAAATTTGACTGCACTAAAACCCCATGCCTTATCCAACCAAATGACTCTTGAATTTGTAAGAAACGGACTGATAAACTTCTTGAAACTACTGATAAACAACCATACTAGGAACCCACTTAGGGTGACTAACAACCAAGGGGAAGGGGAAAGGGAGACCCGACGCGAACTAGGGGGGAAGGGGATAGGGAGGCCCGACATAACAAAGGGGGAAAGGGGATTGGGAGGCCCAACCGAAAACCGTGAAACTGGGGAAAGGGAGGGGGATGCCCGGACTCGACTGAAAACCACGAAACAAAGGGATGGGGAACCAGCACAACAAGCCAAAGAGGAAAACAGACCTAGCGACAACGACGGCGGGAGGGGGACGCAGGCAGATGCAACGACGGGGGAGGGGGAAAACCAACGACGACGGGGGAGGGGGAAATCTAACGACGACGGGAGGGGGGACATCGCGTTCCAGCGACGACGGGGAAGGGGGCACCAGCTAGCCCAGACTACTATGACAAACCTAAAATAGAGAGAGAGAGGCGGGGCTCGACTGCCGGCGTGAGGAGCCGCGGTGCCCACGCGACAGTCGAGCCCGCTAGGGTTTTCGATGTGCGGCGAGAGAGTTTTTAGGGTTGGAGGGAGAATTTTTTAGAGAGAGGCGAGATCCTTGGGAATTATGTTTTCATTTTTTCCCAAACCCGTTGTACCATGCTTATAGTAGACTAAAGGGTATATAATACAAACTATAGAAATTTCAAAAATATCTGAAATTTAGCTGTGAATTATAAGAATATACTTAAGTTCATAAACAATATAAAGTAGATCACAAGCAAGGTGCTGAGTGGTGTTGATGCACACAGCACGACCCTATCAGAGCATGTTGCAACACTTTTCATGGGAAGCTAAGGTGGTGTTATCACTAGCAGCATTTGCATTGACCTTTGGAGACATTTGGCTTCTTGTTCAAATTTACTCAAACTCCCTCGCAAAATCCATGGCGCTTATCAAGAGATTACCAATGATGGTAGAGCACGAAGGAGGCTTTAAGAACCAATTTGAAGCCACTAATGTTCTTATTAGAGCCATGCTTGAAACTATCAAATGTATGGTTGATTTTGGAGAGTTACCAACACTTTACATTACAGCTGAAGATCCTGAAGTCAAGGCTGCAATATCTCATTTTCCAACTGCTGTTTATTGGGTCATTAAAAGTGCTGTGGCTGCTGCAACCCACATTACAACTTTGTCTAGTAGAGGACTTGAGTAAGTCCATTTACTGTATATTTCTTATATTAAGCTTAAACAATGTTGAAAAATAGCATGCATATTGCTACATACTTCCTTAGTTTCAAAATATATACTTCACAATATTAAGCAACAAGGAATTTTTGAGTTTCACGTTTGCTAGGGAACAACTTTGATACATTTATTTTTTAATTATAAAGATTAGTAAAAAAAATGTGGCCAAAGTTCATACATGTATAGCCCAAAAAACAAAGTGTTGTAAATTTTTAGAAACAAAGAAAGTAGGATGGAGTTGGGTGGGGTTATATAGACGAAAACAACTGAACCTCAAAGTTCTAGGCATTTTCGGGTTTCATCTGAAAGTACACTAGGTAAAAGATCGATCCCTCGACCATAGGGATCAGAGGTGGGAGTTAAACTCCTCCTCCACATGTTACTCCTTGTTATGACTTATTATTAGTGAATATATAGAGAATACACTAATATTGCCCACCTTCTTTTCTCTTTCCTCCCGGTTTTTCTCTCAACCCTCCATCTTCATCCTCCTCACTCCTGAGTCCTCTTTAACCTAGATGATTCCCCTTCATTTTCGACCAGTGCCTCCTACTCTCCCCTCTATTCTCACTTTCTCAATCTCCTTCGTCTCTCTCCTTTTTTTCCTGTTTCTCATTATTTTTCTCCCTCTCCTTTTTGGTTTTAGGCTTTGGCTCAAGAAGCAATTCAAGCGGTGGGAACAGAGGAATAGTTGAACGATTCTCGCTCTTCAACTTTGAGACTAAGGTAAGCAAATCAATGTCATTAAATTTTATTTTTTAGATTATATTGGAATTCAATTCGTTGATTTTGTGAGTAAATGTGTGAGTAGGAAATCGATCATTTTGAGAATTGGATAAAGGTGATGGAATATGATTGTAAAAGCATCACTACCGCAATCCACAACATTCACAAGCATGAAGCCATCTTCAATTCATTCTTTCTGTAATTACTTCAACTTCCTTGGAATTTGATCTGTTTTTCTAGGTGAAATGGTTTTTTGAGATGATTATTGAGATTACGTGATTGATAGATCTGTTTGATGTTAGTGATAGCTGATTATGTTTTTAGATTGTTTGGTTTGGGATTGAAGTTGATATGTGCGTAATTTTATTTTTCGTCGATGGTTTTGTTTGGATTTGATTATGTGATAGGATTGAGTGCGGAAATGTTGATTTGTTAGTTAATTTTGCTCTGTTGTCTTTTTTTATTGCTCTGTTTCCTTATGTCACCTCCATTGTAGGTTTAGTAGTTTAATATTAATGGCTTTAGTAGCTTAATATTACTAACTTTGTGCTTGGGAACACTCCAAATTGAACAACATAAAGCTTTGGCTGTAACTGAAGTTCTTTTATATCGTGTTGAAGTTCCTTGGGCCAGAATTTCTATTAAAGCTTTTCTACTTTAGAGAGCATCACAAGTATTGCTGTTACCTTGTATGGCCTCATTTTGTTTGCAAATTTGATTACTCGTACGGAGGTATTTTGCTTCATATTGCAAATATTGCTATGATTGCATACTGTATAGTTTCATTTCTGGAGTATCCGGACTTCAATAAGAGCCTTGTTATGTGTATATTTCGTTTTGGATGAGCACCCTATTATTGACATAATACGAAGTTCAAGTTTTTGGCTTCATGCTGGCAGCATGGCATTCGGTCCATGGAGGAGAGAGAAGAGCAACAGAGAACCAGACAAAGATAAGTGAAGGGATAGATAGACTACAACCAACTACCAGTAGAATTAAAGGCACGTGTTGATCTTGCTATCCAATCTGAATGGATAGAGAATGGCATGGATGATGAGGCCATGTTAGATTCACTTCCTATGGACTTGAGATTTGAAATTCGGAAATATTTTTACATGGACTCTCTTTGCAAGGTTAGCTTCTTCACCTCTTTAACATTAATCAATGCTTGCATTTGTTTAGAGCTAGCTACACATTAAGTCATTGCGTACCCTCAATTGTTGGCAATCTTTATTCCTACTGAGTATTCATGTGCATTAACTCGATGACAAAAGAAAAATTTGGGACCTAGTGTCAAGTGTCCTACCGTTGTCTAAGTGAGTTTTTGTGAGTTGACTGTTAGCCGGTTTACTTGGCTGGTTTGACCTGGATGGTACTAAAGGGAGTTTGAGTCAGTGGTTAGCATTAGCTTATTAAAAGATGTTTGGTAAAATATGTACTAGCTGTTAGTTATTTATATGTTAAATAAATAAACAAGTTGAAAGAAAAAGGGACAGAAGGAGTATAAATGTTGCTTCTATTAAATTGTGGAAGCCCAGAAAAACAATTCACCTACTTGAAATGCGCTTTTGCAAAATCATGTTAAAATAAGTCCTCAAGTTATTTTTGACCACAAGGTGTATATAAGGCTTGACAATTACTGTGGCTGTGACCCGTAATTTGAGGAGCATAATTTCAGAAACAGTTTGCCTTGTCTAAACTCCTCGTTGCAAGGAATGGCTGTTTAATATCCATTTTATTATATGATACACTTCCACTGTTCTTTTGAGGATGGAGAGCGAGTTTGAGACAAAGTTATTTGAGTTTCTTTTTGGAAAAAAGTAATGGTAATACAAGGGAAGGGGAGAAATATTGAGAAGGATGGAGAAAAGTCTAGAAGAGGGAAGATGAGCAGATCTTAGGTAAAGAAGAGTTGAGGAGAAGATATGAAGTGTTAGAGGTTGAGTAAGGGAGGGAAAAAAATAAGAATATTAAAGTGAGAAAGAAAGAGTCGAGTTTGGAGAGAAAAGTAGAGTTGTTCGACCTTATTTCTTATTACATAAATATGAATAATAGAAAAATACATGAATAATTACAGTTGGAAAAACCACTTAACTAAAGAGTAATTACGTGAACACCATTGTGATATATGAGAGATTTAGGAGTGAAATGTGCGTATTAAGCTTAGTATCACATTAATTAGACGAGAACATAACTTGCATTGTAAGCTTGAAATGATAGAGGTTTTCATGGACGTCAATTTTTGCTTTTTGACGTATATAATTCAAAACTAAACATGAAATTTTTGTTGCAATGTGTAGCCTTGTTCTTGGAATGTCTAGAATGTTCAATATTTTTGTGTTTGCTATTTAATTAATCTTACATGAATTTGCCGGTATTATTTCATGCCTCTCCAAGCCAGAGTTAGATTATTAGTTCTACTTGGATTATGTCTTGTAGTAATCAAGGAGCTCTCACGTAGCATCCCAAGGAAAAATCGACTAGGAAGCTATTGGTAATTTACTTTTTGATATGGACTTTCGCGGAGAATGAAGCTCTGGTACTTCAATCTAGAAGTGGCAATATATTGGAAAGACTAACCAGACGAGCATCACGTAGCTTTTACAATAACCGAAATCTTCTGAACTCCCATGTAAATAAGATAAAGCACATATCTTTCTATTTCATTAGTTTTTTTTGGTGGAAAAATTGCCTAGGAAGCAATTTGTAATTTACTTTTTGATATGGACTTTCGCGGAGAATGGAGCTCTGGTACTTCAGTCTAGAAGTGGCACTATCTTGGAAAGACTAACCAGACGAGCATCACTTAGCTTTTACAATAACCGAAATCTGCTGAACTCCCATGTAAATAAGATAAAGCACATATCTTTCTATTTCATTAGTTTTTTTTGGTAGACCACTTTTCGTACACCATTACAAATAATTGGTTGACGGACTAATCATACCAGAGATTCATAACTTTTATCTTTTTTGTCTCCTTGTTTTTGGATTATGCCTCTATATAACAATTAGTTGATAGCCAATAGTGTTTTCAGTAGTTGCTCTCTGGTAGCTGACGTAACAACTTGAATATATATATATATATATATATGGTATCATTTAGCAAATTTTGGATAGTTAGTTTCCGAATGCATTAAATGAGTTTAAGGGTTTCCTCTTAATGGAAGTTCATTTATAAATAGACTACTTGAAGTGGTACTCATATAGTCATATAGTTTCATCATTACCCTTGATAAAACAATTGTCATCAATTTTTATGAATAAATTACAAAAATATGGTATATTTAACATGAGAAATTTACATAAGTTAATGCATTCCGAAACTAACAGTTATACATTATTAAGTCTAATTGAAGTGGTACTCATATAGTCATAGGTTGTTCTTTCTTTTCCCTTTCTTTATAAGTTGCCAGTAGAGGTACGAGAACTTTATTGCATCTGTCCTATCGAGTTCATTTTTTATGAATTACATGTGTTGAACATCCAAGGGAGTAGAGTTGGCCATGGCCTCCCTATCCTCCAATTTTATGTTATCATTTTTCTTCATATGAAATATAGACTTCTATTTATCTCGTAAAGGAGTCGAGGAAGTTTTTTTCCTCCTACAAAAAAAGAATTTCATCACCCTATATTCAATTTTTTTTGAGGGGAACCCTATATTCACTTATTGTAGGAAAAAATATCATAGATAAGTTAAGTTGATAGCTAATACGTTTAGATAAGTCATATACAAGGCCACTAAGTTCATAATAGTTTAGATAACTTTAGTTGAGGGCTAATAAGAAATACCAAAGTTAAAATTATAACTACGTAGCTTATGTTCTTAACTACCAAGTTTAGATGCCTTTGTTTTCCTTAAATGGATTATGCTAATGATGAACATTTAGTTGTTCGCAATTATTTTTGCTACCTTGGAGGACCATGCGTGGTCCAACAACTAGTAGGTATAAAGATTGTTGAGTTCATCCCATATTGGTTGGAGAAACAAAACATAAATTACATATATTCTTTTTATAAGGGATAAAGACTATTTCATAAAGTCATACCTACCAAGATAAGTTTATGAAGTCTCACATTGGCTGATAAAGTTTACAATACCAAAATAAACCACTCTTGCATTATATTTTGAGAAGCATTTTAGGGTTCTTAAATGATATAGTAGTATTTGAGAAGTATCTAATATCAAATATAAGTTAAAATTTTTAACTTTTCAAAAATCAAGTCACTTAAATTTTGGAAAATCTTTATTTAATAACAACAAATTTTACCAAAATCATTCATCCAGTTAAACTAAGGCTATTTTTAGTTCACCTATTTTTACTGACCTGATCTGAATTTATCTGATCTGATCTGAACTTATTTGATCTGAACTTATTTGATTTGAACTTATCTTTTATAAAACATATTATTATTACTAATATTATTATTACTTTGTATTTCATTACAAGTATTACTATTACAATCATTTTATTACTATGTATAACTGTTAATAATAATAATAATAATAATAATAATAATAATAATAATAATAATAATAATGATAATAATAATAATATTAATAATAATAATAATCATTATAATAATAATAATCATTATTATTATTATTATTGTTATTAGTTTTTTTTATAAAAAAACACATTAGTATATGAACATACAATTAAAAATAAAAGAAAACATTTTTAGATAAAAAAACATATTGTTCATGGTAAAGAGGACATACTATTCATGGTAAAGAGAATACATTGTTTATTTCTAAGGTCCGTTTATGAATTTAGGTAGTACTAATAATAACATATAATGATAAAAAAAAAAACATATATTGAAAGAGAGATAAAATCTATTCAACCAACACATTTTAAAAATACAAGATAGATGTTACTTTTATATTTGTGCATGTTTGAATTTAACAACAATATATTCTATGTTATATCAATAAATTATTATTTTTTATTACAAATAAACCTATATATATATATATATATATATATATATATATATATATACAAGTTATATATATATATATATATATATATATATTAGATATATAATCATGTTATTTCCCTAGGAACACTACAAGAGGGGGGGGTGAATTGTAGGTGTAGAAATAAACGTAACTTTTTGCGGAAATTAAAACTTAAACGAATAAACAAGCTAAAGGAACACAAGGGATTTTTACGAGGAAAAACTTCTTGGGCCCAACAAGAAGAAACAACCTCGACCACTAGGGATTTTAAACTCAACACTTTCACTAATTAGGCCAAACAACTTGTTACAACCTAATTCTAACTCGAGCCACACCTTGAGTTCCTAAACTCAAGTTCCTGAACCACTGTTCCCTTAACAGCAGTTCCTCTCAACTTCACTCGAAGTTTTCTCACACATACAAGCTTCACTCAAAGCCTTCTCTCTTACAGAACTTCACTCAAAGTTCCCTTACCCCAAAAACCAAAATACAATTGATCGAAATAAGCTTAGTGGAATTAGAGTAAGAAGGCAAAGAACAAATGGCTATTATGAGAGAATGAAGGCACTGACACTTAATAAGTTAAACTCACTTAATTACTTAGTCAGACACAATTTGGAACTTATCTAGACTTCTATATTTATAGTGTTAATCATGAAGAACGTGGGATTAATAGAGTACAGTTTAATCCATTACCCATGATGTTCCTTCCCCTAAGGAACACGTTTACATCATGTCCCATGATCCCATGAACTATAAATGAACGTGGATAAATAGCCATTACTCCTAATAATAGGAGTTCCTTGAGCTTATCCGAAAATCAGTTTTATAAAACTTTTTATCTTTAAATCTGAATTTTAATCTTTAAGAAAATAATATCTTTAAAAAATCTTTCTAAAACCGGATATTTATTTTCTTATTTTCCGAAAAATAAAATCTTTTCAAAACAGATTTTCTTTTTAAAACTGATTTTATCATTTGAAATTAGAAATAACTAATTTCCTATAATCTAGGCATGACTTACTCCATTATATTTTAACCGTTATAGTCACGCCTAAGTCTAGTTCCTTTTATTACTAGTTCCTTTAACATATTTGTTAGTGCCACTAGTTTGTTCCTTACAAAGGAACAAACTCTCATTCTCAAATATTGCCACAGTTCCTTACCATTCTTTCTTTGTTCCTTTACATTGGAACTAGAAAATAAAACGCCTAGCTTCTATTATTCTTGATCCAATGCTTGCTCCAGTATCAACATAGAAACTTCTTTACTTAGCCTTTGAAATCCTCTCTTGACTTCTTCTTGACTTCGTATTCTCCCAGTTCCTTGCATTGATACCTTAACACCATACACTTAAATAATTCATTAGTTCACTACTTAGTTTGTTCCTTTGTTTCTTTGTCATTATCAAAACTAGGGTTCAACAATTTCCCCCTTTTTGATGATGACAACAAAGGTACAAACTAAGGAAAATAACAAATAATATAAGTGAATGAAATTAAAAACATAAAGAAGAAAATGAAAAATAAAACACAATTATGTGAGTAACTGAATTTTGATTTTTCATTTACCTTAACCTATTTTTGTTTTTCATTTACCTTATCCATTTTTAATTTTTTTCAATTTTCATTTTTTTTAGGTTTATGTACAGTTTGTTCCTTAAATCCTTTTCCCCCTTTGTCATCCTCAAAAAGAATAGACCTGCATGATTGATGAATTGATTTATCACCTTAAGACCAATATGCAAGCACCAGTTGTGGTTAAGTTAGAAAATCAAAGAGTAAACTTGCTCAAACATCAATCACATAATACTAGCCATTCCAAGGAAGAAATTATGCAAATCATTTAGAAACATAGACAATATAGCAAAAGTCATTGATTATATAGCACTTGTTCCATAACAAAACAAAGAAGAAAAGAAAAAAGAAGAAACAAAAGTTGTGTTCCATTAAAGAAACAGGAACAACAAAAAAAAACTAAGAAAGGGAAGGGGAATGGTGTTCCTCTACAACTTCTTCTTCAACCACATCCTCCAATTTTTCATCACCACCCCATGTTGAGTCAACCTGTTCCTTCAGCTCCTCCAAGGACGAGCCATAAGTTCCATCTTCTTTGTCTGCGCAACCACGTATCACTCAATTCTTCATAAGACTTACATAGTATCAGTTTTGGCATCCAAAGTCCAATGAAGATGATTTAAAATTTTATCATATGTTGTGCAGGAAGGCAGACTTCATTAACCCAGTTAGATCATCCGGATTTCCTGTTCCTTACCCTTGGAACTGAGGCAGATGGGGGATTTGTGAAGGAACTGGAGGTTTGAGTGGAAGGCTCATCTGTTCCGGAATGGAAACAGAAGGTGAAGGGTGATAAATGGGAGGAAGAAATGGTGGTGTGGGTGGAAGAGTTGTGGAGGTGGAAGCAAAAGGATTTGGCCTTTTATTTCATCCTTCAACTGCTCAAAACTGAAGGAACAGAGAAGGAGAGGTGAAATGGAGGGATTTTGTGAAAGGAACAGAGAGTTTGGGAGATGGGTGGAGTGGTTCCTTGAGAGTGAGGGTCCTGTTCCTCATTATCCGAAAGGACTAAAGGAGAGTCCTGTTGGAAGGAACAGGAACGGAGCAATTTTTACGAGTGCTCTTTCTCACTCTCAAGGAACAGAGGGTTTAGGCTTATGGCAATGTGTTTGCGCCTCTTAGGTTTGGTTCCTCCGGTTAGGAACAGGGTTATCCAAGATTACATCATTATCTTCTTCTAATCAGTTAGGCATTTTCTTTTTCTGAGGAACTGGAAGCCATTCTCCTTGAATGAGAACACCTTCTTGGACAGACAACCAAGTCCATTTAGGGTCTTCTCATTCAAGATGTTCCCTTGTTTGACTCCTATGTGGTCCAACCGTAAGTCTTACTTCAAATGATGAAGTAAGAAGTTATCAAGGCACCGTACCAATACACAATGATTCTTAATACAGTGAGTTAAGATGTTGAATGAAGAGGGAAGGGAAGTTGATTTGTATTGGTGGTCCAAGCAAAACATGTAACACATATCCAAGAGACCCACTTCATTCCTCTTTTCAGTTCGAGGAATGAGTGCTCTCCAAACCAAGTTAAAAGTACTTTGTGAAGGGGAGAGAGTAGGTTATGGTTAAGTTTGTTTTGGCCAGCTGTTCCTCCAAAATATTCTAAGATTTTGTCTTGAGGAAAATTCGGAAAGAAAACATTTCCTTTCCTTTTAAAATACAAATCAGTTCCTTTGCAAGGAACTTCCCATACTTTGCTAAAGTTGCTTGATTAAACCTTATTTTCTTTCCTCTAACTCAGTTGTGCAAGTTCCATTAGTATTAACAAAATTTGCACAAATCATCCATAGCTAGAGGAACAAGAGCATTTTAAAGGCGAATTCAAACAAGAATTCCATGCCTTGTTCCTTTAGAATGGAGTTAATTCTGAAATTCAATTTTATTGCCCATTCTAAATCGACGAAAAACCCAAACATACCTAGATTCACTTCGTTCGACCCTTTTCTTGGAAGACGAAGAAACAGTTCCTTTGGAAGGAACAGGTGATTTCTTCTTCTTCCCCCTGAGATTGTTCCGGGGTTTCTTCTTCATCTCTTCCCCAATAATTTTCTTCTCCATGCTCCTTCTAGGAGATTCTAATTGCTGTTCCTCTATGGGGTTTTCTTGAATTATGTCGGTTTCAAGGGTTTTAGTTGGAGATGAAATTTCCATTTTTGAAGTGTGGTGTTTTTGATGTTGGAAAAGGGAGTTTCTTGAAGTTTTTGCCATGATTTTGAAGGTTTGGAGGTTTTTATGGAGTATCAAAGGGTGTGATGAGGTTTCGGATTTGGTGAAGATGAAGCGTTTGAGAGGAACACGGTTTCTTAGATGAATTAAGAAGGAAGTTTTGCATGTAATAGTAATTATGACACGCGGGAAAGAAATAAAGAAAAAAATAAAATAAAAAAGAAAAAAACGAAAAGATAAAATAAAGAACCAAGATTTAATTAAACTGGTTCCCCTTATTTTTGGGATTTTTCGGATTTTTCGGATTTTTATGAATTTTAATTTTTGAAAGAAAATAAATGCTAAGGAACTTGTGCTATAGGAACAACTAATGCTACATATCAATTCCTTCATACATGCATGTTTCTTGACCTTAGGAACAGTAAGGGGAGTATTATGTGACATTTGTGAGTTGTTTAATTTCTTTGATTCATGTTATGTTTTGCAACATTCCAATTTGCAATGGTCTTAGGCAATTAAACACAATTATTTTTAGCACACAAAGTCACTCAAATTGATTCAAACATGGGGGAATGACATAGGAACAATCACTTAATTTTTATTAACCTAACTCAAGCCTTAATTTTTCATATCTATCTTTTGCAAAGGCTTAGTTAGGATATCAGCAATCTGATAATCAGTTTGACAAAACTCAAGTTTAATCAAACCTTTTTCAACATTTTCTCTTAAAAAGTGATGTCTATATGTATATGCTTTACTCTAGAATGATGCACTGGATCTTTAGATATACTTATAGCACTTGTATTGTCACAATAAATAGGAACACATTCAAAGTTTATTCCATAGTCACTAAGTTGTTGTTTTATCCAAAGCATTTGAGAGCAACATGCAGCAGCAGCTACATATTCTGCTTCAGCAGTGGATAAAGCAACTGTGTTTTGTTTCTTGGTACTCCAAGAAACTAAACTATGACCAAGGAATTGTGCCATACCTGAGGTGCTTTTCCTATTTACAAGATCTCCAGCATAATCTGCATCTGCATATCCTTTTAGTTCGAATGTATCACTTCTTGGATAGTAGAGTCCAAGATCATCTGTTCCTTTAAGATATCTAAGAATTCTCTTCACAGCAGTGAGGTGAGACTCCTTTGGATTTGCTTGAAATCTAGCACACAAACCAACACTGAAAGCTATGTCTGGACGACTAGCAGTTAGATACAAAAGTGAACCAATCATTCCTCTATATTTTGTTTGATCAACACTTGTTCCTATGGAGTCTTCATCTAATCTAGTTGAAGTTCCCATAGGAGTGTGATTTATCTTTGAATTTTCGAGGCCATATTTCTTTAATAGTTCCTTTATGTATTTTTGTTGGTGAACAATTATACCTTTTTCAGTTTGTTTGATTTGTAGTCCAAGAAAGAAATTTAACTCACCCATCATACTCATTTCAAATTCATTGCTCATGAGACTTGAGAATTCTTTGCACAATGTTTCATTAGTAGCTCCGAATATGATGTCATCAACATATATTTGAACAAGCAAAATATCAGTTCCTTTAGATTTTAGGAACAAGGTTTTATCAACCTTTCCTCTTTTAAATGTTTTCTAAAAGGAACTTGATAATCTCTCATACCATGATCTAGGTGCTTGTTTTAACCCATAAAGAGCTTTATCAAGCTTGTAGACATGATTTGGGAGATTATTATTTTCAAACCAGGGGGTTGTTCAACATATACATCTTCGTTTAGATAGCCATTTAAAAATGCACACTTAACATCCATTTGATATAATTTAAATCCCATGTAAGCAGCAAATGCAATTAAATTCTAATGGCTTCTAATCTAGCTACAGGAGCAAAGGTTTCTTCATAATCAATTCCTTCTTGTTGGTTATAACCTTTTACTACAAGTCTAGCTTTGTTTCTTACAATGGTTCCATATTCATCTAGTTTGTTTCTAAACACCCATTTTAAGCCAATTACTTTTTTGTTTTAGATGAAGGAACTAGATGCCATACCTTGTTTCTTTCAAACTCATTTAATTCAGCTTGCATTGCATAATCCAATCAGAGTCAGTTAAGGCTTCTTCATGATTTCTTGGTTCCATCATTGATAGGAACGCATGAAATGCACAAAAGTTCCTTAACTGAGATCTAGTTTGCGTACCTTTGGATATGTCGCTGATTATGAGTTCCACAGGATGTGATTTTGTAATCTCCAAGGTTTTGGTTGAAACTCTCTTATAGGAACATGTTGTTCCTCATGAGTTCCTTGAGTGATGAGGAACTCTGCTCAGTTGTTCCTCTGTTAGCCTCGGTGGACTCAGTTCCTTCATTTGAGGAACAAGACATCTTCTCCTCCTTGAGGAACAGGAAATATTTGATTCATTATTTTCAATTCCTCGTTCCTTTCCTCTTTCACTTCTTCTTCTTCTTGTGAATGCGTTTCCTTGTACTGGTTGTGCTAACCCTATCTCATAGTCATCAACCTGTATGCTTGGATTATTTTGTCAGATTCATCAAAGATTACATGAATGCTTTCTTCAACACACATAGTTCTTTGTTATATACTCTATAAGCTTTACTATGTGAGGAGTATCCTAAAAATGTTGCTTCATCACTCCTTGCATCAAATTTTCCAAGATTATCTTTTCCATTATTATGCACATAACATTTGCACCAAATGTTCTAAAATAGGTGATATTTGGTTTCTTTCCAAAGTAAAGTTCATAAGGAGTTTTATTAATGATAGGTCTCATCATGGCACGATTAATTATGTGACAAGCAGTATTAACAGCTTCAGCCCAAAAGTTCCTTGGAAGTTCACTAGCAATTAACATGGTTCTAGACATTTCCTCCAAAGTTCTATTTTTCCTTTCTACAACACCATTTTGTTGTGGTGTTCTAGGGGCAGAAAAATTATGATCTAGGCCATTATCTCTGCTTAGGTCATCAAATTTATAATTTTCGAATTCCTTGCCATGATCTGATCTAATGTGCATTATTTTATGTCCACTTAGGTTTTGAACTCTTTTAGCAAAGACAAGGAACTCATCATAAGTTTCATCTTTACTAGGAGAAAAATAACCCAAGTGTACCTAGAGTAGTCATCTACAATCACAAGTACATACCTCTTTCCACTTCTGCTTTGAATTCTCATGGGTCCACATAAGTCCATATGAATTAACTCTAATGGTTTAGTGGTACTTACAATCGTTTTAGATTTGAAAGAGGATCTTACTTGTTTACCTCGTGCACATGCATCACAAACTTGATCAATATGAAATTTTATGGATGGTAATCCTAAAACAAGTCTTTTGATCTAAGTTTCTCAAGTAATGAAAAGCTAGCATGTCCTAGACGCTTGTGCCATAGAAGTGAATCATCTTCAATAACACTAAGACAAGTTAAATTGATTTGAGGAACAAGGTCTAGATCCACAATGTATGTGTTCCCTTTCCTTGTTCCTTACAATAACCTTCTTAGTTTTAATGTTGATGATTAAGCATTTTTCTTTATCAAATTTTACAGTATTTCCTTTGTCACAGAATTGAGAAATGCTTAATAGATTATGTTTTAGACCTTCAACTAAAAATACATTTTCAATGGAGTGTAATGGTGACTTACCGACCTTACCCATAGCAACAATGTTACCTTTCTTATTATCACCAAATGTTACACTCCACCTTCATAGGTTGTGAGTGAGAGAAACTTCGTTTTGTCTCCTGTCATGTGCTTGGAACAACCACTATCGAGATACCAAGTGTTGTTCCCCTCACTCCAACCTGCAAAAATCAACTAGTTGTTAGTTGAAGGAACCCCATTTTCGTGGGTTCCTGTTCTTGACTAGGATTTGTTTTGACAACCCATTTTTTCTTACTTATTGTCACTTTTTCCCAATCATCTCAGATTTTATTGACATTGATTTATGTAATGACCTACCTTGCCACAATACATACAGAATTATCACTAGGTAGATCAACATATTTCTTTGTCTTGTTCCTTTTCTTGTAGTTTTCAAAACCAAGACCTTCCTTCCTTTGGTCTGTGGTTTCTCAATCCACTTAGGAACTTTCATGATTTTGCCTCTGTTCCTTGCGACAACCAGTTCCTTTTTAAGATTACAGATCTGTTCCTTTAAAATAATTTTTCTCTTATTTATTTTTTCAATCTCAGATCTGTATCCTTTCAAAGGGGTTGATCTTATATCAAAGGAACTCAGAACAGGGACAAATTCCTTCAAGTGTGAAATCTCTAAATTAATTAGATAATTTTCATTTTTCAAACTTCATAACATTCTTTGATTTTTAAGTTTTTATCAAAAAATCAAAAATCTAGTTTCGACATCAGTTCTCATTTTCTTAAGCCATTCTATGTGTTCCTTGCAAACTTTAAGGCTTGTTCCGTTTGTTCACGTTTTTCACGTTCATCTCTACATTCAAGAATTGCATCATAAAGAAGATCATATATTTCAGTCCTAGTTTTACCATCTAGTTCTGACTCAAGTCCATGTTGACTTACCTCAATTTTTCTTCATCTTCTTTTTCGTCATGTTTGCCATGAGGCAAAGGTTTGCTGTTTCTTCAGTTGGTTGTTCCTCTTCTTCTTCCGTCTCTGAATCTCCCCAAGCAGCTATCATAGCTTTGCGCACATTTGCCTTAGAGAAAGGTGCTTTTGATTCTTTGTTCCTTTCAGCAAAGCGTTCCTTGTTCCTTTCTTTGGTTTTGTCTTTTCCCAAAGAGGACATTCTTGATGAAGTGATCTGTACTTCCACATTTATGACAAGCAGCTTTGTTAGAAAATTTCTTAGTTTTACCTTTGAAGTTTCCATTCTTCATGTTCCTGTACATCTTTCGAAATTTTCGAACCATGAGGGCTGCTTCTTCTTCTTCAGAGTCCGAATCATCTTCATCATCTGCTTTGAGAGCAATTGATTTTGATTTGGAGCTTTCACCATATTCAGTATCAAGGTGAAGCTCATGAGTCATAAGTGACCCTGCCAGCTGTTCTAAGTTGAACTTAGTGAAGTCTTTTGTTTCTTGAAGAGCGTGACTTTAGCCATCCATCTGTCCTTAGGAAGACTCCTAAGAACCTTTCGAACCTGTTCCTCAGATGAAATAAACTTTCCAAGAGAAGCCAACTCATTATAATGTTAGTAAAACGAGTAAACATGTCTCGGATGCTTTCTTTGGATTTCATGCAGAACAGTTCATATTGATTCATAAGTAAATCAATTTTCGATCTTTTAACTTCATTAGTTCCTTCGTGGGTTACTTCTAGTAAATCCCATATTTGCTTTGCGGATTTGCATCCCATGATCCTATTATGTTCATGGGGTCCAAGTCCACAATGCAAATTTAATAGCCATGGCATTTACTTCCATTTTTTCAAAATCAGATTTGTCATAATCAGAGAGGGGTTTAAGAGTTACCTCATTTTTGTCATTTGTAGTTGTGACTTCGAAATCACCAACTTCAATGACTCTCCATACCTGATAGTTTTCAGCCTTGATGAATATCTCCATGCGGTTCTTCCAATAGTTGTAGTACTTCCCATTGAACATAGGAGGCCTTTGAGTGGAATAACCTTCTTCAAGTTTCTCGGTGGTATTCATTGTTCCTTGGATCTTTTCTCAATAGGGTTTCCTATCTTACGTGAGTTCTAGCTCTGATACCAATTGTTATTTCCCTAGGAACACTACAAGAGGGGGGGTGAATTGTAGGTGTAGAAATAAACGTAACTTTTTGCGGAAATTAAAACTTAAACGAATAAACAAGCTAAAGGAACACAAGGGATTTTTACGAGGAAAAACTTCTTGGGCCCAACAAGAAGAAACAACCTCGACCACTAGGGATTTTAAACTCAACACTTTCACTAATTAGGCCAAACAACTCTGTTACAACCTAATTCTAACTCGAGCCACCTTGAGTTCCTAAACTCAAGTTCCTGCCACTGTTCCCTAAAAGCAGTTCCTCTCAACTTCACTCGAAGTTTTCTCACACATACAAGCTTCACTCAAAGCCTTTCTCTTACAGAACTTCACTCAAAGTTCCCTTACCCCAAAAACCAAAATACAATTGATCGAAATAAGCTTAGTGGAATTAGAGTAAGAAGGCAAAGAACAAATGGCTATTATGAGAGAATGAAGGCACTGACACTTAATAAGTTAAACTCACTTAATTACTTAGTCAGACCAATTTGGAACTTATCTAGACTTCTATATTTATAGTGTTAATCATGAAGAACGTGGGATATTAATTAGAGTACAGTTTAATCCATTACCCATGATGTTCCTTCCCCTAAGGAACACGTTTACATCATGTCCCATGATCCCATGAACTATAATGAACGTGGATAAATAGCCATTACTCCTAATAATAGGAGTTCCTTGAGCTTATCCGAAAATCAGTTTTATAAAACTCTTTTTATCTTTAAATCTGAATTTTAATCTTTAAGAAAATAATATCTTTAAAAAAATCTTTCTAAAACCGGATATTTATTTTCTTATTTTCCGAAAAATAAAATCTTTTCTAAACAGATTTTCTTTTTAAAACTGATTTTATCATTTGAAATTAGATATAACTAATTTCTTATAATTTAGGCATGACTTACTCAAATATATTTTTAACCGTTATATTGTTGCACGCCTAAGTCTAGTTCCTTTTATTAACTAAGTTCCTTTAACATATTCGTTTAGTGCCACTTAGTTTGTTCCTTACAAAGGAACAAACTCTCATTCTCAAATAGACTGCCACTGTTCCTTACCATTCTTTCTTTGTTCCTTTACATTGGAACTAGAAAATAAAACACCTAACTTATATTCTTCTTGATCCAATGCTTGCTCCAGTATCAACATAGAAACTTCTTTACTTAGCCTTTGGAATCCTCTCTTGACTTCTTCCTTGACTTCGTATTCTCCCAGTTCCTTTCATTGATACCTTAAACACCATACACTTAAATAACTCATTAGTTCACAACTAGTTTGCATCTTTGTTTCTTTGTCATTATCAAAACTAGGGTTCAACAAATCATATGATCTTGAACTAAATTGTTAAATATTCTTCTTGTATCGTTGTTCAGTTCTATATACACTTTTTTTAAAAGATAAGTTGAAGGAAAAATTGTTTGGAATAAGTAAACCTTTGTAGGGCATTCTTAAATCAAACCAATATTTGGATTATCTTAGATTAAGTACACCTTACAATTACTTAAAACTTTATTGGGTCAAAAATAAATGCTACCTGCAACAGTTGGTAATAGCAAGTTAAATGCTGATGTGTCAAAAGTCGTTGTGGTTTTTATTTTTCCTTTTTTTAAAACCTGTTAAAAGCCCTAAGTCTTCATCTTCTTCAGCAGACCTCCTTTTCTTTTCTGCATCATCTTCTTCCCGAAATCTCTTTCACCATCACGCCATGACTGGGAGAAAACAAAATTCCTCCAGCTCTGGAAGTTCTACGGATTCACGAAGGCTTTATTTCCCAACCAAAAGTGAAGTGTAATTGTGGGAATGATGCGGTAGTGCGAACGGTTAAGAATGGGCCTAATCTTGGTTCAAAGTTCTATGGATGTCCATGATATGAAATAGTAGTATTTATGTAGAGTTCTAGTTCTGTTAGAATTCTATGTAAATTAGGGTTTTAATTTATAGTTTTAGTTTTATTTTAATTAAGTGTTTAAGTAATAAAGGAATCCTATTATACTTAGGAGTCTAATTCCTTATCATTGAGTCTTATTTCATATACTAGGCGTGTGATATAGATAGTTTTTAGGTTGTTATTTGTCGTTATCCTTAAGATAATGATAGATAAGTTTGTTAGTTGTTATCTTTAAGCTTTACTAGTTTTAGTCGGTTTAGGAAACTTATACTATAAATATAAGTTTCGACCATAATAATTAAGGTAGAGTTTATTTGTTAGTTAATTCTTGTGAGTTACAAATTTAGGAGAGAATCCAAAAACCCCAGTTGAACTTTGAGACGAAATACGCCTAAGTTCTTCATATCCCGGTTACTAATTCAGTTGTTGCGACGAAATACGCCAGCATACTCGACTAAATATAATATTAAAAATACAAAATTCACTAAACTACATCAAAGAGCCCTCAACTAAATGAATCTTACATCAAGAATCACATCAAGTGGTGTGGCTGCTGCCTCGCCAACCCACGCCCATGCCAGCTCGTCCGCACGCCTGGCCAACGCCCTCGCACAGTGCACACATCACCCTGCTACCTCGTCAGCGAGCCTCATGCACCCCTCTCGTCACACTAGTTAGCCTCGCCTGCCAACCGACATCGCCAACCGACTTCGTGCGCGACTCAACCAACGCTCGCACACACCGCCTAGCCAACTTCGTGCGCGCCTTTCCCCTCGCCCGCACACCTGGCCAACCTTGCTCGCACACTACTAGTTCACTTCCGCCAACCATGCCCGACACTCAGTCAGACATGCTCGCCGCCCTCCAGGCTACTAACCACAAACTCGAATCACGAAGGTTAATCACGTTGAACGTGATATCAACTTCGCACGTCCACCTCCACACCAACCTCGACATGATGATGACTTACGATTGGCTGACTTGCCTTCCTTTGATGGGGACCTCAACCCAGAAACATATTTGGAGTGGGAAAGCCGGATGGATAGGTTCTTTGACCAAAAGAACTTGAGTGATGGCTCTCAGTTCTCCTATGCCATCCTAAAGCTCACAAAATATGCATCCCTATGGTATGAATCTACGCGTACCAGACGTGCACGAGAGGTCAAACTTCCCATTGATTTTTAGTCGTCTCTCAAGGCTAAGATGCGCAAACGTTTTGTGCCTCGCACCTACCACCAAGAGCTTTTTGTGCGCCTAATATCTTTGCGCAAACAACTTTGAGCGTTGAGCAATACATTAAGGAGATTGAAAGACTACATATGGTGTGTGACATTCAAGAAGAGGACGAACAAAAAAACGCTCGCTTTCTTGTTGGTCTGAATAAATCAATCGCCAATATAGTTGAATTGCAGCAGTATGTCACTTTGATGATGTTTGCATCCTGGCTTCCAAGATTGAACGTCAACAACACGATGATCGCTTCAAGCGTACTCCATGGGTTGCACCCACGGTTTTGACTGACACTTCGAGCACTCCTCCAAACCCTTCGACTGAATTGCCGAGTGCTCCAACTAAAGAGGCCGCCCCGTCCCCTACCTCTACTATTATGTCTGCTAGTGCCCCCCTTAGGGGAAAGAAACCTCAATGTTTTTGTTGCTAATGCCTCGGTCATATTGCTCGAAATTGCCCCAATACTACTCTCACCACTCGGGAGGAATTGGTGCTCTATTTGGCCGAAGACTTACACACCCCTCTTGCCACTGATCCACCTTTGGATGATGGGGACTTCTGGTCCAACCAACCTATTTGTGCCCCAGAACAAGAGCATCCTACTCTGCTAATTCGTCGCTCTTTGTTATCTTCCAGCCATGATGAACCTATGGATGATCAACACACAAACTTATTCCACTCGAATTGTATCATCCAGGGTAAAGTTTGTCCTTTTATCATAGATAGTGGTTCAGGTACTAACGTGTTTGATTTGTCTATGGCTGAATCATTGAATCTCCAAACACGCAAGCATCCACATCCCTATAAACTAAGCTGGTTGAATGATGATGGTATATGGGTACGTAAACAAGCATTAGTTGGCTTCCGTGTAGGTGAATACATGGATCAACTATGGTGTGATTCCTTGCCCATGACTGCATGCTCATTATTGCTAGGGCTCCCATGGCAAAGTGATAGACATGTGATGCATAATGGCAAAACTAATGCCTATTCGTTTTTAATGGGTGATAAACGACTGATTTTGCAATCTTTGCCACCTAAAGCAAGGCGTACCCCACCCATAGATGTTGCCACGCCATGTAGGGAGAAGGAGAAACAAGATGGCGCTCATGTGTGCATAAGTTCGTGTCATCATGAAGTACTCAAAACGGCACATAACAAGAAAGAAGGTAGACAACAAGTCCTGCAACTACGCCAAGGCACTAAGTTGGGATTAGGAGACAAAGTATGGTTGTCCCTTGCTCCTCAAAGACTTCATGTGAACCACAAGAATGGAGAGCCTATGGATGATGGACCATTTGAAATTGTTGAAAAGATAGGCTATGAAACATTCAAGGTGTTGCTAGGAGATGGCATATGTGCAACATTTCCTTCATGTGATTTAGTACCATGTTTCGAAGATTAAAACTTTTGGACAAGTGTATTTCTAAAGGGGGAGTATGATATGAAATAGAAGTAGTATTTATGTAGAGTTCTAGTTTTGTTAGAATTCTATGTAAATTAGGGTTTTAATTTATAGTTTCAGTTTTATTTTAATTAAGTGTTTAAGTGATAAAGGAATCCTATTATACTTAGGAGTTTAATTCCTTATCATTGAGTCTTATTTATTATACTAGGCGTGTGATATAGATAGTTTTTAGGTTGTTATTTGTCTTTATCCTTAAGATAAAAATAGATAAGTTTGTTAGTTGTTATCTTTAAGCTTTACTAGTTTTAGTCGGTTTAGGAAACTTGTACTATAAATATAAGTTTCGACCATAATAATAAAGGTAGAGTCTATTTGTGAGTTAATTCTTCTGAGTTACAGATTTAGGAGAGAATCCAAAAACCACAGTTGAACTTTGAGACGAAATACGCCTAAGTTCTTCATATCCTGGTTACTAATTGAGTTGTTGCGACGAAATATGCCAGCATACTCGACTAAATATAATATGAAAAATACAAAATCCACTAAACTACATCAAAGAGCCCTCAACTAACACTAGTAGAAAAAGGACGATTTGCGTCTCCTTATTTGCGTCGCACAGACACGGAAGTGACGCAAAACACCTATTTGCATCGCATGACAATCAGTGTATGACGCTAAACAACAAAAACAATACCAGAACACGAGCAATATGCGTCGCATGCTACATTGGTATGACGCATATTAGGGTTTTGCGTCGCATGGTACTTTGATGCGATGCAAAATGCTGCGTGTAGTGGGAATTAAGCGAGACTAATGTGCGTCGCACAAGGGAATGGGTGCGACGCAGATTCTGAATAGCCCAATTTTATTTCAAAAACACGCCGCGTCACTTAACCTAATTCCTCACTCATCTCCAGCCGTTTCATCAGATCTCTCCCTCTCCCTCACTTAACCTAATTCCTCAGTCATCTCCAGCCGTTTCAGCCGTTTCATCTCTCTCTCTCCCTCTCTCTCTCTCTCTCTCTCCCCCTCCCTCTCTCTCTCCCCCTCTCTCCCTCTCCTTCTCCCTCACTCAACTGTAATTCCGGCGACCGTTTCATCATATTTCAGCCGTTTAATTTCTCTCAAATCTCATCATCATCAACTCTCATCATCTCTCAGCATCGAATCTTCAGCCGTTTAATTTCTCCCTCACTCAACTGTAATTACGGCGAGCGAATCTTCAGCATCGAAGACCCGACAAGCATCGAATCTTCAACATCCTTTTTTCGCCGACGAGTCCGAATTCCTCGCTCTGATTTTGGTGATTTAGGTTTTTTTAAAATATATTTAGTACAATTTCATTCTTGTATGTTAGATCTGATTTTGTTTTTTTAGGTTTATTTTTTTAATTTCGTTTTTTTGTATGTTAGATCTGAATATTTAAGTTTTTTATTTCGTTTTTCTTAAATCTGATTTTTTTGTTTTTTTTATGGTATTTATCCTAGTTTAGGGTTTATTTTTCAGATTTAGGATTTTCTTTTAAATTTTCTCTTCTGAAATTCCTTTTTTTCGTTTTCAGATCTCGAAGCCTTGTTATCGAAGCCATGTTCTCGAAGCCTTCTTCCTCTTCAAGATTATTTCTCATGATTCTAGATTCAGTTTTGCTTTTACATCTTTTTTTACTGCAAAATGTAATTTATTTGTATTTATTTTACATATTTTTTCCTCTCATTCGATTAGTTTGTAATACATTTTTTGATAGTAACAGTAATAAATTATGTGCAGAATCAACACAATATTGTTGTGGAGTTGTAATTTATCTCTTTTTCTTTATTTTCTGTAATTTATTATTACAAATCTATGATTGCGTTTGCATAGAGCCTCATTCTGTTCATAAAATTAATTTTTTTTCCTAAAAAAAAATTTTCATTATTAAAAAAATTGAAATTTGCGTCACACGTAGCCCAAGGTGCGACGCAAATTACTTATCTGCGTCGCACCCTAGGTAATGTGCGACGCACATTACCCTCTGTGCTCTATGTTGGGCTGGGGAGAACCACTTGCGTCGTACCGTATAAAGGTGCGACGCAAATAGATGAACCATCTGCGTCGTTTCCGCATACGACGCAGATCGTTTCTGAGTCATTTGCGTCGAGGGCTTCGGCGTCGCACCATAGTCCAACGCAAATAGGCGCCTCACATCTGACGCAAATTGCCTTTTCTGTACTATTGTAAGTGAATCTTACATCAAGAATCACATCAGTCCATTGTGGCCTGTAACTTTGCTTTTTTTTTTCTTTATCAAAGTTGTGATATATATGGTTGGTAATTTTACGCAGAATTGTGAATTGTAGGATACTCAATGTGAGATGTTCAAGCTGATTGATGAGCCTCAGTGGTGTGGAGGAGCTTAAATTTCAACTTTTTGAGAAGGAAACCACCATATCAGAGATGGAGGTCGTGCAGAAAGTTAAAGAAGATAAGATTAAAAAGTTGCAATTGAAGAAGGTGAATTTGAAAGAAGATGTTGAGGGGTTGAGGGATGAACTATGCCAATTGCAAATTGCGTTCACAAAATCTTCAACAAATGAAAGAAATTTGTTCATGGCCCTTTGTACATCTTGGATTGCATTTGCTGTTATTTACTTTCTTAAGTAAACATTTGATTGTATTGTAGATCAATTATGAGTGATGATGTTTGGAATTGATGCCAATTGAATATGTATGTTTTTGGTAATGTTTAATAATAGAACAACCAATTTAGCCTAATTGTGCATCTAATTTAGTGATTGAACTTCAAACTGTGATGACAACAAAGTTGCTGTAATAATAGGCACAAAATGTAATCCCATTACAGATTAGTGTTTCCAACATCAAGTTTCATCTACTTACATTACTCAATAAACCCTAAAACATGATGTAATATAATGATGACATACAAAAAGTAATCATAATTGATCACTATCAAAAATTGATCCATGTATCTCTCTAATAGAGTACTACCAAGTTACAAGTTAAAAACTAATCCAATTGAACACTGCTACTTCTGACAAAAAATAGGTACTTCATGCTTCCTACTGAGTTAGATGTAATACTGATGATGCTTGACTTGATTGGGATCCCACATTTGGCACTAGGGTGAGATTTCTTGGACCACCATGACCACTAGGTAGCTGTAACACAAACAATCAGATTATGCATCACAAGGGCATATTTCCATCAAAAATAAAAATACAGTAGGATTGCACCTACATCCACTGGAAATTGGTGTTCCATCTTGGCCAAAATATACACCAACTCCAACAGGCACCTGTGAACAAGAAAAAAAAAATTAATTAGAGGAATGCAAACAGCAAAATTAGGGAATGCAAATTTTTATAAAAATAAATGTGTACCTGATTTCTTCCCCTGCCTCTACCCCTTCCTCTACTTGAATTTCCTCTTCCTCTTGAAACAACAGTGTCACCAACTGACCCACCCTTTCTTGTACCATCTCCTCTTGCATGTCCAGCTCTTGTTGAACCTCCTCTCAATCCCCTACCTCTAGATTTTTTCCCTCTTCCAGTGCCTCTTCCTCTTGCTCCCTTGCCACCCGAAATCATTCTCCCACCTCTGCCAAGCTGAGTTAGATGTGCTGTTGTTGAATGGTGAATCATTGGTAGTGGGGCAGAGTCTTTCCCATGCCTCCCTCTTGCTTTTTTAGGCTGAGGTTCTGGAGGAACAACAATGTCTTTTTGTGGACACCCCCTTTTGTTATGGCCCTTTTGCATGTTTAATCTACATGTCATATCCATCCCATGCCTAGTCCTTGGTTTTTTTTGGATTCTCAAAGGGATCTCTGATCCTGTTCTTTCTTTGCCTACTAGGGCCTATTTTGATTGGGGGAGGATCTAAGTTGCACTCCACTCTTGGCTAGTGTCTCTCTCCCTCATGGAGGTATGGCCCCTGCATATGCCTTCAAATAGGAATGTTTCTTGTAAAACTCATCAACAAATGATTCTTCCTCTCTGTTCTGGAAGTATATACAAGCTATAGCAAGGCAACAAGGCACCCCTAGCAGATCCCACTTCCTAAAGGTGCAACTCTTAGCACCTAAGTCAACATTAAGCTGGTCTAGGTTATGTTTGACATTGAATATATTTTTAGATGAGGGAATCACATCATAGTAGGCAGCCTTGGTTTTTTCTTTTGCTATGATTGCTTGAATCCTAGGGCATATTTCTGAGGTTTGCCTCTCCATTTCTTGTCTTTTGGTTACAAGCCTTTGCATTAATTCCACCCTAATGTCTTCCATCATATAAATCAAATGCTTGGTCCTAGCATTGATTATATATCCATTAAATGTTTCTGCCATGTTATTGGGGATGGCATCTGATTTAATGGTGGGATCCATGAAGGCTCTACAAAAGCATTTTGGGTTATATGCTTTAAAAGCCAAAGCAACATCAGCACTCAAATAACTTAACTCATTAAGTGCATCATTAGAATCTGTCATGTTATATGCTTTGGCTATCTTCCAAAATTGAAGTTTCATTTCATCTCCCCTATAACTTTTGTGCCAAGGTGCAAAAACATGTCCTGCACAGTGCTTATGCTCTGCCTTAGGTAGCACAGTAGCCACAACATTCAATATTGCCTTCACACAAGCATGTATAAGTATAGTATGTATAAGCATACACTAGGGGAAAAAAGCAGAAGGGCTGCGCAAGTAGGGCTGCGCATTTTAAAAAAGCGCAGCCCTATTGTTGAAGGGCTGCTGCGCTTTTTAAAAAAGCGCAGCCCTTCTCTAGGTGAAGGGCTGCACTTTTCAAAAAAGCGCAGCCCTACCTAGAGAAGGGCTGCGCTTTTTTAAAACACGCAGCCCTTCTCTAGGTAGGGCTGCGCTTTTTTGAAACTAGCGCAGCCCTACTAGCTGGGGTTTTTTTTTTCGGTATCTTCTATGCGCGCCCATATTTTCTCTTTCCTCTTTCCCTCTTTCTTTCACCTTCAATTTCGTGCGAAAAACCGACATACCACCACCACCCATTTTGCGAGCCCTAATTCTCACCACCACCACCACCTTGCGAGCCCTAATTCGACACACCACCACCACCCACTTTGCGCGACCACCACTACCACCACCACCACAACATTTCTTCTCCACCACCACCACCACAACATTTCTTCTTTTTTCATTTCTTCTCCACCACAACATTTCTTCTCTTCTCATTTCTTCTCCACCAACATTGTGGTTTGGCCACCACCTTGCGCGCCGCCCACAACATTTATTCACTTCTCTTCTCTTCTCTTCTCTTCTCCACCATCACCACTACCTTTCTCTTCTCTTCTCCACCATTTGAGTGGTTAATAAGGTATGAATTAATTTTGTTTTTAAGTTACTTTTGTTTTTCTTAATTGAATTAAATGATTAATGTGCAATGTGGGTTTTGTCAATTGTAGGAAGAAGAGGCTAAGGAAGGCAAATAAAGTCCCAAGTAGCTCTTTTCTCTTCATTGCTCGTCGTTGGTGTTAAGAGGTAACTAATAGATAGTTTAACATGTAGACAAAGTTGATAATTTATTGAATGTATATGTATTTTTTATAATGTATATATATATATTATTTGTTGATATGAGATTGTATGAAAACGCAATGTGATTTAGCTATATATATGAAATATATAACTAGTTGTTTGAATCATCATCATATATGCCTAGATACCCGTTCAAGACTTACTCATTAGGGTAAGTCTTGAATAGTCCCCGGTTTGGGACTGTTCTTGGACGTTTGATCTCACTTAGGTGGTGAATGTGTGTCTTCTTTTCAATTCTGAGGAAAATCTTGGCTTATCGTTTCGCTACATTGTTCTCTGGGTACATATGTAGATAAGCAATTATCTACATTGTGTACTTGGAGAACTGTAGGGAAATGCTGCCTTAGAATTGAAAAGTTGGCATATATTCACTAGTGAGATTAGACGTCCAAGGATGGGTTAGGTTGGAGTGATAAGGACCTTTGACTGCATGCATACAATTGAACATGTGACTATCTTAGCTTGTTGTATACGTGTGTGATTTGAATATGTGAGTGTGTGTACTTTAATAATGATTGATGCATTATAATGAATGTTGTGTTTAATTATTAGAGGTGGTCTTCTTGAATGAGATGGATCGTACTTGGATGTATGGTAGTCGTGAATCGATTGAGTTTGTGAATGGGGTCTCGGAATTCTGTAGAAGTGCATTAGAATATCAAACATCCTCTGGAGCAGTCGACTTTTATTGTCCTTGTTTGGATTGTAGAAATGTGAGCAAGGTTAGTAGTATACATGTGGTTAGGGAGCATGTCTTTCGCCGTGGGTTTAGGCCTCAATACCATGTATGGATTTGGCATGGTGAGCAGGGGAGGTATATGGGAAGCTCTGGATTAAAGAATGATGTATGTGAAGAAAAAAAGAAGGATGATGATGAGTTAGGGGATGAGAATTTGGATGATGAATTTGGAGATGATGATAGGGATCGGGTAGACGAGATGATACACGAGGTTGAAGATCAGTCGTGTAGACGACCTCGTATTTTTGAGTCTATGTCTAAGGCTGCTGAAAAGCCGTTGTATCCAGGTTGTACAAAGTACACCAAACTTTCCGCGGTGGTAACACTGTTCAACATTAAGTCGAACGCTGGTTGGACGGACTCTAGTTTCACATCGTTGTTGGAAGTTTTAGCTGAGATGCTCCCTGAAGGAAATGAACTGCCAAAGTCGTACTATTATGCGAAGAAGTTGATGTGTCCTTTGGGTTTAGAGTACGAGCGGATACATGCTTGTCCTAACGATTGTGTGCTTTATCGTAATGAGTATGAGCATTTACATGAGTGTCCACGTTGTGGATTGTCGAGGTACAAGCGTGAAGGAGCTGGAGGTAGTGAAGGACCACCAGCCAAGGTGTTGTGGTATCTACCCATAATACCTAGATTTAAGCGCATGTTCTCAATTAAAGGAGATGCGAAGAATTTGAGGTGGCATGCAGATCGTAGGAAGAAAGACGGTCTGCTCAAGCATCCGGCTGATTCGCCTGAGTGGAAAACTATCGACAGGGTGCATAAGTCATTTGGTAATGAGGATAGGAATCTGAGGCTTGGATTATGTACGGATGGCATGAACCCTTTTGGCAATCTCAGCTCGCAGCATAGCACATGGCCAGTAGTTTTAGTGGTTTAATAATTGCCTCCTTGGTTGTGCATGAAACGCAAGTACATGATGTTGTCGCTTCTTATATCGGGGCCCAAACAACCTGGAAATGACATAGATGTATACCTTCAGCCGCTTGTTGAAGATTTACAGAAGATGTGGAACGAAGGAGTGTTAGTATTTGATGCGTATGCTAATGAGATGTTCACTCTGCGTGCCATGCTTTTTTGTACTATGAACGATTATCCAGCTTATGGGAACTTATCTGGGTATAAGACTAAAGGAAAACAACCTTGCCCGATTTGTTTAGATGACATGAAATCTACACACCTTAAGGGCTGCAAACATGTGTATATGCGCACACGAAGGCTCCTAGCCGCGACCATCCCTATCGGTTTAAGAAGAAGGCATTCGATGGGACGGTTGAAGAAGAAGTTGCTCATAGACCATTAACTGGTACTGAAGTTTATAATCAGGTGAAGGGCATTGAAAAGTCTTTGGTAAACCTGCTAGTGAGGTTGATAGACCTATAGGATTATGGAAAAAAATAGTCCATTTTTTTGAATCTCCCATATTGGAAAATCTAAAGGTCAGACATTGTTTGGATGTCATGCACATAGAGAAGAATGTTTGTGAAGCTATTATCGCGACACTTATGAATATTCCGGGCAAGACAAAAGATGTTAAGGCGTCACGACTTTACTTGGAAAAAGAGGGGATTCGACCAGAGTTGTGGGCTCAGAAAAGGGACGGAAGGAAGAAGAAAAGAGGGGAGGAAAGGTTGATGATGAAACTAAAAAATAAAAAGGTGGAGGATTCGGAGAAGAATTATTTGCCACCAGCTTGCTACACGATGTCGCGTGCAGAGAAACGGATTTTTTGCGAGTCATTGTATGGCATTAAGGTCCCTACTGGCTACTCATCGAATATGAAGCGCTTTGTTACTTAAATGGTGAGTTGAAGTTATCGAGTATGAAATCGCACGATTGTCATGTCATGATGCAAGTATTCTTACCGATTGCAATTCGTGGGATACTTCCAAAGCATGTGAGGCACACCATTACAGAACTGTGTTCATTTTTTCATTCAATCTGCAGCAAAGTCCTAGACCCGTCGACCCTCGATTCCTTGCAGACTAGAGTAGTTGAAACTCTATGCAAATTTGAGATGTATTTCCCCCCGCATTCTTTGACATTATGGTCCATCTCATTGTCCATCTAGTTCGAGAAATTAAGCTGTGTGGTCCAGTGTTTTTGAGGTGGTGCTATCCTTTTGAGAGATATATGGGAACTTTGAAAGATAAAGTTCGTAATCCTGCACAACCAGAAGGTAGTATAATTCAAGGGATTGTGGGTGAAGAGATCAGTAATTTTGTGGCTGAGTATTTTGCTAGTGTTGATCCTGTTGGACTTCCGACATCCCGACACGAGGGCAGACTTGAGGGCAAGGGTACAATTGGTTCAAAATTGATCACACCTTCCGTAGAAAAGCGTAAACAAGCTCACTTATTTGTATTGCATCACGTACCAGATGTCCATCCTTATTTAAGTGAACATATGGAGGAATTACGTGTTAGCAATCCTGGAAAAGGAGTGAGGGCATTGACGCAAATGCATAACAAGACTTTCATTGATTGGTTTCATAAACGAGTACTCAATGATTTGGATGAAAGTGTTCCTGAAACAGTCAAGTGGTTAGCATTTGGTCCTCGTGAAGCTGTACGCTCTTATGAGGGTTATGATATTAATGGGTATACTTTTTGGACTGAACGTCAAGATCTCAAGTCAAGATCGCAACAAAATAGTGGTGTTTCACTTGTGGCGTCGTCTACACAATATGCAAGCTCGAAAGATAAGTCGCCTGTACATGCTGAAAGCAACTACTATGGGCGAATACAAGAAATCTGGGAGCTGGACTACTGTACTTTTAATATTTGCCTCTTGTGTTGCACGTGGGTTGACAATAATCGAGTTGTGTAAGAAACGATGATCCTTGCGGTTTCACCCTTGTTGACCTTAGTCGTCTACGTGAAACTGAGGAGCCATTTGTAATTGCATCACAAGTCAAGCAAGTATTTTTTGTAACTGATCATAAGTGGTCAATTGTTGTACCTGGTAAAAGGAGTATCCTCGGTATTGGTGATGTTGATAATGAGGAAGAATATGATGCATTTGAGGACCTCCCCCCTTTACCTATCCTGAAATTCGTGTGGAAGATGATGTAAATATGTCGGAGAATTATATGCGTGTAGATCACACGGAAGGGATACATGTACTTGAGGATCCTAAGAAAAGGCGGAAGCTCAATAAATCATGAGACATAAACTCAGGTGTGTAATTTCTCCAATTTGGGCCTATTTTGGCCTTTTCGCTCCCAAAATGTACTTATGAAGTGATTTAACCCCAAGTTTTCTTTGAACATGATTATATGATGTATAATGTAACTAGTATGTAGATTTTTAGGCTTTAATTTTTTGTTGGTTGCATTTCGGGAACGAAAAGGCCATTTCCGGCCATTTGGCTATTTTGGCCTTTTCGCTCCCAAAATGTACTTATGAAGTGATTTAACCCAATTTCTTTGAACATGATTATATGATGTATAATGTAACTAGTATGTAGATTTTTAGGCTTTAATTTTTTGTTGGTTGCATTTCGGGAACGAAAAGGCCATTTCCGGCCTATTTTGGCCTATTTTGCCTTTTCGCTCCCAAAATGTACTTATGAAGTGATTTAACCCCAATTTTCTTTGAACATGATTATATGATGTATAATGTAACTAGTATGTAGATTTTTAGGCTTTAATTTTGTTTGGTTGCATTTCGGGAACGAAAAGGCCATTTCCGGCCTATTTTGGCCTATTTTGGCCTTTTCGCTCCCAAAATGTACTTATGAAGTGATTTAACCCCAATTTTCTTTGAACATGATTATATGATGTATAATGTAACTAGTATGTAGATTTTTAGGTTTAATTTGTTGTTGGTTGCATTTCGGGAACGAAAAGGCCATTTCCGGCCTATTTTGGCCTATTTTGGGCTTTTCGCACCCAAAATGTACTTATGAAGTGATTTAACCCCAAGTTTTCTTTGAACGTGATTATATGATGTCTAATGTAACTAGTATGTAGATTTTTAAGCTTTAATTTGTTGTTGGTTGCATTTCGGGAACGAAAAGACCAATTCCGGCCTATTTTGGCCTATTTGGCCTTTTCCGTCAACGTGCACACCCCTCCCCCCCTGCCCCCCTGCACCCCCCTGCTGTATTGCAGACCCCCTGCTGCCCCTTCCCCCCCCCCGCTGCCCCTGCACCCCCCTGCAGCCCCTTCCCCCTTCCCCCCCTGCTGCCCCCGCCCCTGCTGCCCTGCACACCCCCCCTGCAGCCCCTTCCCCCCCCCCCCCCCCATTCCCCCTGCCCCCTGCACCCCCCTGCTGCCCCGCACACCCCCTGCAGCCCCTCCCCCCGCTGCCCCTCCCTTCCCACCCCACTGCTGCCCCTTCACACCCCCCGCTGCCCCCCTTCCCCCCTGCTGCCTCTTCCCCCCCTGCACCCACCTTTTACAATTTCGAATGTTTTTAATTAATTATTTTTAATTTTCCTATTTATTTTTTTAATTAATTCGTATGTTTTACAATTTCAGGGACATGGAGGATGTGCATACGGATACGAGTGTGGAACACACTACCGAGGATGAGTGTTTCGATTACAAAAAGGAACAACGGCAAATGGTTATGGCTCGCCGTGAAGAAAAAGGTATACAAACGCCATTTGCAAGTAAGAACTTGCAGACGAAAAAGAGGAAAGGAAGGGGACCTACAAAGTCACTAGGGAAACCCACCCTAATGACTTTGGAGTACGATCATTTGGGGCAACCTTGTGGAAAATGGCGTCAAAAGTATGCCATGCAAATTGGGATTTGCATGCATAAGCTCTCCATTCTCCACTCATGGAAAGAGGTCCCCGAGTCTTTGAAGAAGATGATTTGGGAAGATACTATGGTAAGATTCGCGTATAATTATTTAGAATTTTAACACTTTAGTTAAATATACTATGTAATATTGACTAATTTGTGAAATGCGTTCTTTGTAGAACAATTCCATATTCCAAATGATGAACGAAGAAGAATTTGTTTCTATCCGCGTTGCCCAAAGGTTCCGAGACTTCAAGGCCAAGCTAGTGTCGGGGTGGATCACGAAGCGGAGAAAAGTCGGGGAACAAAGAAGAAGAAAATCTACGACGGGGAAGCAACACCTTCTTCTGAGGCTTCACAGGACACATTATTTGAGGATCCCTCCAAGCTTCCATATCAGATATGGAGGCATATCACAGCTGAGCAGTGGCATGCATTTGTTGCACAAAAAACAACTACCCCAGAAGTTGTTGTAAGAATTTTTTACTAGCTAAGATTTAATACTTAGATCCAATATTATATAACACCATATCTAACCTTTGTTTATATTTGTGTGTTTCAGGCAATCGTGAGAAAAATAGCGCGAATGCAAAATCTAGGAAGCACTATCACCATCTAGGTTCTCAGTCGTATGGTCAGGCGAGAGAATCGTGGATGTATGACCATTACCCCACGATTGCGTCGACCACGACATCGGGCACTAGCTCTACGACGACAGTTGCACAGCGGCAACCAGATAGAGTGCTCGATTGGTGGTGTTCCATGCATGGGGTTGATGCAAAGGGACAGAGAGTCATACCTGATCCCGGAACAAAACAGATAGCTAATGCCATTGTAAGTACATATTATAAGTTTTTGATAAGGTTTACATAATAATATAACTTGTGCGCTCACGAGTATTTCTCTCTTATCATTATGCAGATTGGCTTGAAGGAAAAGGAGGCAGCTGGTGAGTTCACTCCTAGAGGACAAGTTGATGCCTTACACGAGACTCTAGGACGGGACCAGTATGGACGTGTGAGGGGCGTAGGAGGTGTCCGCCTCGGGGTGAGAAAGGTGTATGGTGATCAATACACCTCTACGTCCAAGATCCACTACCTCCAGTGTCAATTCATCACCTTCCATAGATGTGGAGGCTATGAAAGCCAACTTCGGGAGGAGCTCAGAGCGGAGATGACTCAGAATTTCAACGCCATTTTGGCGCGGATGGGCTTACCGACTTTTGGTGCTTTCACGCAGGGCAATGTTCCTATGCAACCTGTTCCTACGCAGCCTTGTCCACATCCGGAGTTCACGGTAATATTTTAATATCACAACTATTGTTCTTAAATATGTTGTTTCATAGACTAACTTGAATAGAGTTTTTTTTTAAAGGAAGAGACACCATGTGAGCTATGTAATCAAGGAGATGGTCATGGTAGTTTCATTATCGTGGCTTATGGATCTGTACAGCCCCCTAGGGACCGGCCACTATTGCACAACCAGCCAGTGCTGATATTCACTATGTGGTCAGCGTTCAGACATTGTGCCCGGTTTCGAAGCATTTCCTCTTCCGCTGCCGAATGCAGGAGTTGGTCTACAGTTATTGTCTGATTCCATTGGCAGTTATATTCTATGGCCGCGTGCATTGGTGCGGTTATCAGATCAGGTACAATCTAACATAAGTTATATACATAGTTTTCCTTTTATAGTTCCAATATATGATTGTCAGTAATATCTTTTAATTTAACTAATTACTAGGGTTCGGGAAGGCCGACAGGAAGGGAAAGAAGGTAGCTTCACCTCAGGGAGGCCGACGTGCCCAAGTGGGAAAGAATTCTACGGCAAAGTATCCACTCATTACGGATATGGAGGTGGTGCAACGCCTTACTAAACCGTGCTTCTGGCTACATGAGTGCATTAGCGATGCAGACGATGAAGCAATGATTGAGATTAAGTTGTCGGCCACCAATTCCACTACATTGAGGAACATCGACCTTCATTTCTAAGGTTGATATTAAAGAATTCTTACTTGGGAAGAGTTGAATGTTTCCATGATACAAACATTCATGAGGTAATACTTTATTAATTAAGTAGTATTCAATCCAACTAATAATAACTTCCATAATAAGTAAGTTTTATTTTTATCAATATGAATTCTCAGGCTATTATACAATGATGTGAGGCGATCTAGTCAGCCAATCTTTGGTTGGTTATGTCCAAGCTTTGTACGAGATGACAGTTGCGTACAAAACGAAAAAGAGGTGAAAGTATATCTCAAGGATTCTTTGAACGCATGTTCTCGCTTGGATATAAGATCGTTCTTCTTCCTTACATTGAATCGTATGCTTCTTAAACTGACTTTTTAATTAATTAAATTGACCTATTAGTTGTTCTACGATAACAATAACATTATTTTTATTGTTGTAGGCACCATTGGACACTCATTGCAATATGTGTGTCACGTAACGAAGTCTACCACTTTGATTCTTTGCGTAAAGGAACAATACGGTCCTTACTAGTCAAATCATTGTTAAATAGGTAGCCTAATCGAAACTATATGCACACTTAGCTTATTAAATATTAAATGTACATCTAATCTTATAATAATGTGTATTGATGTAGTGTGATGAAGAAGATTACTTCATCTGGACTTCGACAAGGAAAAGCTCCTGTTTGGTATTTAGTCGAGGTAACATGAATAATTTTTTGCATCCTTTTATACAAACACATAATACACATTAACATGTCATTTATTGCATCTTTGGTGAATTTTAGTGTCCGGTACAAGAAGGTGGACTTGCGGTGTGGGTATTACGTTATGAGGTTCATGCTCGATATCGTCAACTGTTGCAAAGATGTTGTTGATCTTCGAAAGGTATGTAACTTTTAGGTTTCCAATTGTTGTTTGTTGTATTTCCGGCCTATTTTGGCCTTTTCGCTCCCAAAATGTAGTTATGAAGTGATTTAACCTCAAATTCTCTTTGAACATGATTATATGAGGCATATTATAACTAGTATGTAGATTCTTAGGCTTTAATTTGTTGTTGGTTGCATTTTGGAACGAAAAGGCCATTTCTGGCCTATTTTGGCCTATTTTGGCCTTTTCGCTCCCAAAATGTACTTATCAAGTGATTTAACCCAAATTCTCTTTGAACATGATTATATGAGGCATATTATAACTAGTATGTAGATTCTTAGGCTTTAATTTGTTGTTGGTTGCATTTCGGGAACGAAAAGGCCATTTCCGGCCTATTTTGGCCTATTTTGGCCTTTTCGCTCCCAAAATGTACTTATGAAGTGATTTAACCTCCAAATTCTCTTTGAACATGATTATATGAGGCATATATAACTAGTATGTAGATTCTTAGGCTTTATTTTTGTTGGTTGCATTTCGGGAACGAAAAGGCCATTTCCGGCCTATTTTGGCTTTTTCGCTCCCAAAATGTACTTATAAGTATTTAACCCCAAATTTCTTTGAACATGATTATATGAGGCATATTATAACTAGTATGTAGATTCTTAGGCTTTAATTTGTTGTTGGTTGCATTTCGGGAACGAAAAGGCCATTTCCGGCCTATTTTGGCCTATTTTGGCCTTTTCGCTCCCAAAATGTACTTATGAAGTGATTTAACCCCAAATTCTCTTTGAATATGATTATATGAGGCATAATATAACTAGTAGTTAGATTCTTAGGCTTGCATTTGTTGTTGGTTGCATTTCGGGAAAGAAAAGGCCATTTCCGGCCTATTTTGGCTTTTTCGCTCCCAAAATGTACTTATTAAGTCATTTAACCCCAAATTTTCTTTGAACATGATTATATGAGATATATTATAACTAGTGTGTAGACTTTTAGGCTTGCATTTGATTTTGATTCCATTTCGGGAAGGTATATGTCATTTTTAGAAGTACTAACTACGGTAAAATGATTGACTTTTTGTATATGTTTATTCCTTGGTTGTTTTGCAAGGTTTATGCGAATTCCATACCACGTTTGAGGAACTTCACCAAAGAAGAAATTGACGAAGTTCGGGATAAGTTGGCGTCCCACATTACCGATGATTGCTTAGGATGAGATTTAGCTCCAACAATGTACTAGTTTCTATCAATCCTATGTACACTTTTTACATTATTATTAATATATTTGAAGTTAATTATCATATATTATCGTATTGCAATTTGCATTTTTTTTTTTTGTCCAAGGGAGGTTTTAGGTGGGGGTGGGGCTGGTGTGTGGGTGCAGGCTGTGCTGCTGTGTATGTGCAGGCTGTGTGCACGCAAAAAAAAATATATATATAGTGAAGGGCTGCGCTAGTTTAAACTAGCGCATCCCTTCTAATAAGAAGGGCTGCGCTAGTTCATCACTAGCGCAACCCTTCTAAACGTAGAAGGGCGGCGCTTGTGAAGAAGGCGCAGCCCTTCTAGCTTAGAAGGGCTGCGCTTTTTACAAAAAAGCGCAGCCCTTCCAGCTAAAAAGGGTTGCGCTTTTCTAGCGCAGCCCTACTTGAATACTGAAGGGCTGCAATGGAAAGGGCTGCCCTCAAAAAGCGCAGCCCTACATGCCATTTTCAGCGCAGCCCTACTGCTTTTTTCCACTAGTGAGATATCATGTATAAGTATGTCTAAGCATGTATAAGTATGTATAAGCATGTATTAGCATGTATAAGAAAGATAATATTGAAGACACATTAATGCAAGTATGTATAATACAACATGTATATGAACTAAAGTTTGAAAAATATTAAAGGACTAACTTGATGTTCATATGAAACTATATATTGCACTTCCAGTGCCATATCCAAGTTCAAGACAGCTTTGTAGGTGAAGGAAGAACCATTCCCAGGAGTTCAAGTTTTCTCCCTTAACAGCAGCCCATGCTATGGGGAACATTTGTTCATTAGCATCTCTACCCACAACAACAAGGATTTGACCTCCTAAGAAAGTTTTGAGGAATGCAGCATCTACAAAAATAATTCTCGTACAACCATCTCTCCACCTCTTTTCTAATCCATCAAAACAAGCGAAAAATCTCTAAAAAATTGGGGGGTTTGATTGCTTGCTTCTGTCAACAACAAGCTCTACCACAGTTTGAGGATTAGTTGCCTTTAAAGCTGCCACATACCTACCCAGTTTCTTGTAATGGTCTTGCATGCTCCGATGTAACATTCTATGGGCATAGTACTTCACTTTATAAGCAAATGGTTTATTAACCAACACCTTATAAGCCCTTTTAATTGTCTCAATAATGTCCTTGGCTGGTCAATGTGGCCTAACCTTAAACACCTCCAACATCTCTTTTACATCCCAGGTATTTTTCAATTGCCTATTCTTTTTCATATTCCTATGACACTGGTGCAAGCTCTTCACTTTCTTAACTATGAAGCTAGATTTGTGTGAATGGCAAGAGGAGTAAAGATAAAATAGGGCAGCCTTGCACACGCCTCACACCTAATTCAAGCTTCCTGTTCTTGTTACTCACTTGGAGGTACACATTTCTCTTTTGCATTATTGCATACTTTGCAACAACTTTCTTGAAATCCTCCCTATTTGCAAATCTTTGACCCACTTTCCACTCAAATTTCTCAAAGTCAGTCTCTGGCCCCACTAACAACCCACTACTTGGCCTCCTATCACTCTGACCTTCATCCCCACTGTCAGGAGGTCTATGGATGTCATCCTCTCTCTCATAATATTCACTCTCATACCCTCTTTCCCCTCTATTTCCCTCTTCTATAACAAGTTGCTTTTGTGAACCCTCTTGTGCCCCCAATTTACCTTCTACAGCCTTCCTTTGGATTTGTTGAGCAGCTTGAAACAACCTAGACTGACATGACTTCACTCTTTCCCTAGCTATGCGGAACTCCTCATCACTCTTGTCTGATTCATTTCACAACACTTCATAACCTTCTAACTCCTCAGCCTCATGTCTGAATAAAAACTAGTACCGCAAGTGTACGGTGTACAATATAGCACAACTAGCAAATACGGGTCGAACCTATAAGGATATTGTTATTAAATCGTATTACCCACTTAATTATATGAATTAGGTCACTTAGAGTCAACTACAACCAGCAGCAAGAAACATCTAATTAATCAAGAAAGTTTCTAAGACTAAAATTATAATAAAAATAAAAAATAAAAAAATAAAGGAACTGCTAAAGAGCCTACCAAATCGGAACTATAAATAAACCAAATAAAAGTAAAAATAGGACACCTCTATGAACCAAACTAGCAAACAAACAAACTTAACTTACCCGTAAGAAGCATTGACATCAAGATGATTAAGATATGATTTGATATAAGACAAATAAGTGAATACTCCCATGTTCATAGACAATTTAAGATAGGAAATCACAAGACATAAATTAAGATGATTAAAATAACAAACAATGATGCAACAAATAAATCGGCAACAAAGCAAGATCGAATTTGAAGTTGATGCTTCCAAAGTCCACAAAGCTTTACCAACAATTAAGAACAACAAAATAGATTGAGTATTAAAGCAAAACTAGATTAAAGTCAATCAAAAGCAAGGAACGAAAATACCAGGGGTCTTCAAATTAAAGTAGAAACAAGAATCTGAAACATCGTTGGCTCCAATAACAATTTGGCCAATCAACCAGTAGAATGTAAAAACTAAAACCTAATATCTATTGTCTGTATTGTGCGAAAACTATCCTTTTGTCCGCCCCCTTCTCTTGTAGAAATTAAGGGATTTTTATACCCAATTGAACAAAAACCCCAATTATTAAATTTTTCGAAATTAGTTATAGAGAAAAAGATACGATCTCTAATTTTCTCCATAATTCCCTTATTATGTTTGCCTTCGTATATTGGAGATTATTGCTCTGAATTGGGTTGACTTGGAAAAGAAAGTATTCCTCTTTCTTTGGTTTTGCTCGTGAAATTGCGAAGATGAGGTGAGTTTACTCCTTTTTTTTCTCTACCTTTTGTTTGCTTGTTGTGTTGTTATTGTGGTTGTGGAAGCATTGGGCTTCCTTTTCTTTTCTTGTGTAATCTTAGACTTGGGTTGCTTGTTATTGGGCCCGTACTCCCTTATTTCGCAAACTAAATACATATCATAAGATAAATACTAATTAAGCTCCGTAGGCGATAAAAATATTAGCTAAATGGAATAATTACGCAATATTATAAGTCATCCGAAAAACCCATATATAGATATCGAATATATTCAAATAACAATATAGGGGTGAAAATATGCAATAAAATAAGCTAATCAAACTCCCTCATACTTAGTCTTTGGTCGACCTCGAGCAAATGAGATTATTAAACCAAGTGTATCGTAAAAAAAAGACATTAGTTAACCACCCAACCTCAAATGAAACTAAACTAATAAGCATGATGATAAACTAAAATATTTTTATTTCAGAAATCTCAAGTTAGTCATGAAAATGTTTTCATTAGGTTAGCAAGGTATGAACACAATGTAGCTACTACACTCAAGCAACATTTTATAATTAGTTTGATCTCACATGTAATCTAGGTGTTCAAGTGCAAGTGTATTGACATTCGAATACGAGGTACTTTAGTCTGACTTGATTATTGTTCCAAGTTGATTCTCCCTTACCTGTACAAGGATCGTTCCGTTTCATATGACATTGCACTTACCACTCATTGGTCTCAAAGGAGTACTCAATACTTTGGCATTTGCTTTGCTTTTTAGGCTTTTTAATTTGCTTTTTCAAGTTCTTTTATTTCAAGACCTGATTAATATCACTCTGTTTTTCCAATGGTTCAACATCTCACCTTTTGGGATTACTAATCCAGCTTATTTTTTTTTTTTTTGAAAACCATGTTTTCTCGTTTCTTTAACAAAGTCAAGTAATTCTCCAGTAACCAAGAATAGTGAAAAAGTCACCAAGGAAAGTAAGAGGTACTAGTTAAGTAGATTAAAGTATAAAAGTCTTTCTCCATACCCCACATCTAAGCCAATAAAGATAGTGTGCTAGATCACATATAAGCCTAGCATTATTAAGGTATATTTAGGAGTTGCTAGAGATGACGTCTTGATATTCATAACTTCAAAAAAAAAGAAAATTTCTTTTTTTTTTTTAGATTGATAACTTAAGTAAACAGAATTTAATAAACAAATTGTAAGGTTAGAGTCTACTGTCAACTATCTTACTAGTTAGTCCTTTAAAGAGGTGGGGAGGTGGCTAACTTGCTATTTGCACTCATATTTCTAATGTGTAAAGTATAACGAAATTGCAGAATACTAGTAATAAAAGACAGCAGTAGGAGGCATTCATAACTACATGTTAAATTACGCTTAGATAAAAGTAATATGGAGGCCTATTTTGCATAAATTTCTGCAGCACTTCCCCATAAAATTGACAAATCCAAATTTTTAAATAACCTATAAATCATGTATATAATTTCCAGCAAGCATAACCAGCATAAGCCCAGCTAATATCAGCACAAACAGAGGAAAGATTTCTATCTTCCAGCATATCCAGTCATAACAAGCAAAAATTTCAAAAATTGGTTAGTGGCCACTACCCTACACTTTTTTCTTACATTGGCCTCAATGTAAGTTGTGAATGTAGAGAGAAAGAAACAAGAAAAACAAAAAAGGAAAAGACACGAAGTAGTCATAGATTTCATTTATTGTAGTAGAACGAAATAAACTAAGAACAATTAAATCATGGAAAAAATTTACCCGGGTTGGATCTGAGGTACATCCAAGCAGCTTGCATAGACTCCATTAGTCATCATATTCAGGTTCGTAGAATAGCAAACACTCTACATTTTCTTCCGTGTTCTCTTCTGGCAACTCAAGATATTGTTTAAGCCTTTGTCCATTCAATTTGAAACGCGATCCTCTACTACACCATGAGGAACTACGTGAGTAATAATATATGGACCAGTCCAGCGAGATCGTAACTAACCTGGGAATATAACAGAACTTTTTGACCTACAACAAAGTCCATTATGTGAATATGCTTATCATGAATTAGTTTCGCTCTTTCCTTGTGTAATCTAGAGCTTTCATAAGCTTCATCTCTAATCTCTTCTAACTCATTAATTTGTAACTTTCTCACACCATCACCAGCATCTAAATCAGTATTTAGCATCTTAATTGCCCACAATACAAGGTCTTCTAACTCTAGGGGTAAATGGCAGGCTTTACCATACATTACTCTATAAGGAGACATACGTAATAGGGTCTTATAAGCTGTCCTATATCCCCACAATGCATCAATAAGTTTATCAGACCAATCCTTCCGATTTTTATTTACTATTTTCTCTAAAATCTACTTGATTTGCCTATTTGAAACCTCAACTTGATCACTCGTTTGAGGGTGATATGGAGTAGCTAGCCTATGAACAATCATATATTTTTTCAATAATGCCTCGAAATTGCGATTCGTAAAGTGAGTACCACGATCACTAATTATAGCCCTAGGCATACCAAATCTAGCAAAAATATTTTCCCTAAGGAATCTCACGACCACTTGGCTTCCATTACTCCTAGTAGCTATATTCTACCCATTTTGATACATAATCCACGGCAAGATGGATGTTTTCATTACCAAAAGACGAGGGAAAGGGCCCCATAAAGTCTATACCCCAAATATCAAACACTTCAACAATAATGATTAGAGTTAAAGGCATCATATCTCGCTCTTCTAGTAATCTTTCCTAATTGTTGACACCTAGAACAGTTTTTGCAATAAACATGAGCATCTTTAAATAATGTAGGCCAATATAGACCTGATTGAAGAATTTTAGTTGCTGTTTTCTTACCACTGAAATGGCCCCCACAAGCTTGATCATGGAAAAAAGAAAGAATACTCTGAATTTTAGAATCGGGGACACATCTCCTAATAATCTGATCAGGGCAATATTTAAATAAATAAGGATCATCCCAAATAAAATACTTCACATATGACAGAAAGCGAGATTTATCATGCTTATTCCAATGGGATGGCAACTCTCTAGTCACTAAATAATTAACTATGTCAGCATACCATGGTTCAGCTTGCACCATAAAAAGTTGCTCATCAGGAAAACACTCAGAAATAAGAGATTCACTTTGCTTAACAAGTATACGAGACAAATGATCTGCTACAGGATTATCAGAACCTTTTCTATCCTTAATTTCACAATCAAATTCTTGTAAAAGCAAAATCCACTAAGTAGTCTAGGCTTAGCATCTTTTTTTTATTAAGGAGATATCTAATAGCAATATGATCACTATAAATAATAACATGAGAATCGATCAAATATAATCTAAACTTTTCAAAAGCAAAGACAATAGCAAGAAACTCTTTTTCAGTCACTGTATAATTAAGTTGTGCCTCATTTAAAGTGTGGCTAGCATAATATATTACATGAGGTTTCTTATCAACTCGCTGTCCTAACACAACACCTACTGCATAATCAGATGCATCACACATAAGTTCAAAGGGTTCACCCTAATATAGGAGGATAAAGAATAGAAGAAGAAGTTAATGCACTTTTCAGCTTGTTAAAAGCTTCTAAACATTCAGTGGAAAATTAAAAGGAACATCCTTAGCTAGTAATTGAGACAAGGTTTAGCGATCTTACTGAAGTCTTTTATAAATCGTCTATAAAACCCTGCATGGCCTAAGAATGACCGGACATCTTTAACAGAAGAGGGAGGTAGCAAGTTAGAAATCAAATCAATTTTGGCTTTGTCAACTTCTATACCATCATTTGACACAATATGACCAAGCACTATACCTTTCTTAACCATAAAATGACATTTCTCCCAGTTTAGAACTAAATTTTTCTCAATACATCTTTCGAAGACCTTAGATAAATTGCCTAAGCAATTTTCAAATAAATTACCAAACACAGAAAAGTCATCCATGAATATATCAATACATTGCTCAACCATATTAGAAATAAAGAGTTCATACATCACTAAAAGGTTGCAGGCGCATTACATAAACCAAAAGGCATTTTTCGAAAAGCATATGTACTAAAAGGGCAAGTAAAGGTGGTCTTATCTTGGTCTTCGGGAGCAATAGAAACTTGAGTGTAAGCAGAATACCCGTCAAGAAAACAATAATAACTATGTCCAGCTAGTCTCTCGAGCATTTGGTCCATAAATGAAAGCGGAAAATGGTCTTTCCTAGTAGCCGCATTAAGTTTTCTATAATCTAGGCAAACTCGCCAACCAGATTGGACTCTTGTAGGAACTAACTCATTTTTATCATTCTTAACCACAGTGTACCGGTCTTTTTAGGAACAACTTGCACAAGACTCACCCACTCACTATCAGAGATTGGATAAATTATTCGTGATCTAACCACTTAATTACTTCTTTCTTTACTACTTCTTGTAATGTAGGATTCAAACGTCTTTGATGGTCTCTATGTGGTTTAGTGTTTTCTTCAAGATGAATCCTATGTTGAACAATAGAAGGACTAGTCCCTTTTATATCATTAAGACTCCATCCTATAACATTCTTGTACTTTTTAAGCATTTCCATCAGTTTAGTCTCTTGCAAATCATCTAAATCAGACGCAATAATGACTGGGCAGCTGTGATCTTGTCCTAGGAAAGCATATTTCAAAGACTCGGGAAGTGGTTTAAGCTCTAAAGAGGGGGTAGACTCAGGGGCAACAAGCAGAGTAGGTGAAACAGAACTTACAGACTAGGTAGAGTCAGATAACATAACATTTTCATGGTCTGAATCTGAAGACTTAATGTGTACTGACTCAACATCATCTATACCACCAGTAGGATATGATTCTAACCAATTAATTGTATCAGAGTACTCGTCATTTGATGGTTGTTTATAGAGATTAAATATGTTCAGATCTACCATCATGTTTCGAAAAGAGATTTTCATCATACCATTATGACAATTAATCAATGCATTCGAAGTAGCTAAGAAAGTCGTCCTAAGATGACTGGAATTTGATTTTCAGGATTGGGAATGTATTCAGTTTCAAGAACAATAAAATGGACAGGAAAAATAAATTCAACTACCTTAATTAGGACATCTTCCACCACTCCCTTAGGTACCTTAACAGACTTATCAGCTAATTGAAGGGTTACCTTAGTGGGTTTCAGCTCACCTAAGCCAAGTTGCTCATAAACGACAAGTGGAAGCAGGTTGACACTACACCTAAGTCTAAGAGTGCTCTATGAATGGTTTTATCGCCTATAACAATAGAAATAGTAGGGCACCAGGATCTTTATACTTCACTAGAATCTGATTAGAAATAATAGAACTCTACATTAGAAGCTAAGAATGCTTTCTTAGGTACTTTAGTGGCTATCTTAGTGGTGTATAATTCTTTAGAAATTTGGCATAAGGTGGCATTTGATTAATGGCATCAAGAAGAGGAATATTAATTTTAACTTGTGAAAACGTTTCCCTTATCTTTTCAAACTGACCTTCATCTTTCTTTTTAGTGAACCTGTGAGAAAAGGTGCTTTAGGCTTGTACGTTTGGTCATTAACAGTAGGTACATGCTTGTTTTTATCAGTTTCATCATTAGCCTCTTTTTCACAAAGTTCTTCTAAATTATCAGTGACAGGTTCATTATTACTCTTCTTCTCACTAGTTATGGAAGGAAAACTAGGTATAGAAGTAGAAGAAGAAGGATTAAGAGCTTCATCAGATATGTCACTTATTTGATTATCAACTTGTTTACCTAATCATAAAGAAATCACAGCATTAACTCTTTTCAAATTCTCATTTTGAACTTGTGAATTAGAATTCATGTACCTAGGATTAATTTCAGGTTGACTAGGGAATGTTCCTTTCTCTCTGTTATAAGAAACTAACTGAGCAACAGTGTCCGTTAATGTTTTAAGAGTTCTTTCTAAACTACTTATCTTCTTATCGGTTTCAGTATATCTAGGAGGAGGTTGTGTTTGAGAAATTTGTGGCCTTGGATTACCTTAGAAATTCTGATTTGGAAACATAGAAGATTGAGGTATTGAAGTGTTAATAAAATTTCCCACTTGACTACTAGAGCCTCCTAAGTGTTGGCCTTGACTCCAAGAGAAGTTAGGGTGATTACGCCAACCTGGATTATATGTATTGGAGTATGGGTCATTCCTAGGTTATTGGAAGGCCATATTAGCTTGTTCTATATTATTATGACTTTGTGGAGCAATGTATGGGCAAACATTGGAAATATGATCTAAACCATGGCAATGAGTACAGGAAAAAGATGCAATTTGGTGAGCTTGGGATTGTGGGACAGATAACCCTTTTAACTGATTTTCTAACAATGTTAGCCTAGTCTCAAGATTCATGTTATCTAATACATTATACAAGCCACCTTTATCACTAGAAATCTTGGCAGGAAGGCTACTACTATCAGCTCTAGTGGTCATCGATTGCAATGTCTTATCAGCTAAGTCTTCTAAAAATTCCCATGCTTCATCAATAGTTTTACCCAAGAATTTTCCCTGACACATAGATTCAAGCATAATTCTAGAGTTAGGATCTAACCCTTCATACACAATTTGACACAAACGGGATTTTTCAAATCCATGGTGAGGGCATTGAGCAAGTAAATCCTTAAATCTATCTAAATATTTCCAAAAACTTTCACGTTCTAGTTGAATGAATTGGTTAATTTCATTTCTAAGTCTTACGGTCTTACCATTAGGGAAATATTTTTTTAAAAAAGACAAATACAAAAGCATCCCATGATTCGATTGAATTAGGTGGAAGACCATACATCCATTTTTTAGCATCAGTTTTAAGAGCAAAAGGAATAGCCCTTAATCTTAGACCATCATTAGTAACTCCAGGATACTACATTGTAGCACAAATTTCATCAAATTCTCTAAGAAACAAATAGGGATCTTCAACACCAGAAAACTTAGAGAGTAGGACACTATTGAGATGTTTAAGCTCAAAAATTAAGATTACCACGTATAGTAGGAAGTCCAAAACAAGATGGTTGAGAAGATCTAGCTGGATAAAAGATGTCATTTAGAGTACTACGAGGGGGTGTCTCATCTCCCATTTTATCGTTTCTTAAGTCACTAAAAAATTTATCTAAGTCTTGATCCAGTTAGATACTAAATAAGCGAAAGGTCTTAGGGTCGGTACTCCAAACCTTCATAAACTAAATAAAGCAAAGAGACACAAATTGAACCAACTTTTTTTTTAGAAAGAAAAAAAATAGCACAGAATATGAAATGAAACAGATTAGACTAAATTTAAGTGAGATGTTATGCAAAGTGCTAAATGAGTAATAAAGCTATAACTCACACAAACAAGTAATGACTTAGATCAAACAGGTAATATAACTAAATACACAACATCCCCGACAACAACGCCAAAAACTTGTATGAAGAAAAACTAGTACCGCAAGTGCACTGCGTACGATATAGCACAACTAGAGAATATGGGTCGAACCCACAAGGATATTGTTATTAAATCGTATTACCCACTTAATTATATGAATTAGGTCACTTAGAGTCAACTACAACTACCAGCAAGAAATCATCTAATTAAGCAAGAAAGTTAACTAAGACCAAAATTATAGTAAAAAAAATAAATAAAGGAACTGGTAAAGAACCTACCAAATCGAAACTATAAATAAATCAAATAAAAGTAAAAATAGGACACCGTTATGAACCAAACTAGCAAACAAACAAACTTAACTTACCCGTAAGAAGCATTGGCATCAAGATGATTAAGATATGATTTGATATAAGCCAAACAAGTGAATACTCCTATGTTCATAAACAATTTAAGATATGAAATCAAAGGACATAAATTAAGATGATTAAAATAACATACAATGATGCAGCAAATAAATAGGCAACAAAGCAAGATCGAATTTGACGTTGATGCTGCCAAAGTACACAAAGCTTTTACAAACAATTAAGAACAACAAAATAGATTGAGTAGAACTTTAGAAGATGATAAAGCAAAACTAGATTAAGGCTCCGTTTGGTAGGGCGTAAAACGTATTCCCGAAAAACTATTTTCCTCTATTTTTAGTTTTACATTGTTTGGTTGGCAAAAGAGTGTAAAACCATTTTCCTTTGGGGTAAAATTACTCTCCCAATGATGGAAAACCATTTTCCTTTCAAAATGAATGGAAAATTATTTTCCTTATCTCTCTTATACACTCCTCTCACTACCTCCTTACTTTCCCTCTCATTTTCCTTTCATTTCATCATTTTTCTTACATGTAACCAAACAACAGAAAACTAATTTTGGAATTGTGTTTCCATTGTAAATCGTTTTCCATGAAAATCATTTTACACTGAAAATATTTTACGCCCTACCAAACGGAGCCTAAAGTCAGTTAAAAGCAAGGAACGAAAAATACCAGGGGCCTTCAAATTAAACTAGAAACAAGAATCTGAAACGTCGTCGGCTCCAATAACAATTGGGCCAATCAACCAGTAGAATGTAAAAACTAAAACCTAATATCTATTGCGTGTATTGTGCGAAAACTATCCTTTTGCCGCCCCCCTCTCTTGTAGAAATTAAGGGATTTTTATACCCAATTGAACAAAAACCCCAATTATCAAATTTTTCGAAATTAGTTATAGAGAAAAAGATACGATCTCTAATTTAATTTGCTCCATAATTCCCTTATTACGTTTGCCTTTGTATATTGGAGATTCTTGTTCTGAATTGGGTTGACTTGGAAAAGAAAGTATTCCCCTTTCTTTGGTTTTGCTCGTGAAACTGCGAAGATGAGGTGAGTTTACTCTTTTTTTTTTCTCTTCCTTTTCTTTTCTTGTGTAATCTTTGACTTGGGTTGCTTGTTATTTGGACCCATACTCCCTTAGCTTATTTTGCAAACTAAATACCTATCATAAAATACATACTAATTAAGCTCCATAGGCGATAAAAATATTAACTCAATGGAATAATTACGCAATATTAAAAGTCATCTGAAAAACTCATATATAGATATAAAATATATTCAAATAACTAAAATATAGGGGTGAAAGTATGCAATAAAATAAGTTAATCACCTCACCTTCATCCACCTCAAATTCCTCATCTACTAGGTCAGGGTCAATTTCTTCATCAATGCCAACAAATCCATCCCCATCCAACCTAGATGTACCTAGCTCAGGTTGATAATTAGGGTCACCTGAATCATGACTCTCACCACCAAACATATCCTCATATCTTATTAGGCTATCTTGCCTAGGATCCTCCCACTCATAGTTGTTTAAGAAAGCATTATCAGTATGTTGGTCAGGGGTATCTTGTATAAGTTCAGTGTTGGAAGTGTTGTGAGGAGGGCTATCTTGCCTAGATTCAATATTGGGGAGTGTTGTGAGAAGTATTTGGTTGGGGCTAGGGTTTGAAGAAATAACCAAGGGGGTGGGATCAGTTAAAGAGGGGAGGATAAATAATGTAGTTGATCACTTGGCAGCATCTATTGGTGTTGTTGATAGGGGTGAAAGTTATTCGGATAAAATCCAAAATCCAATCCAATCCAATACAAATTAGTAATTCGGATCGGATTCGAACTGTGTTCGGATTGGATTCGGATTGAGAATTTTTGAAAAATTGGATTTTCGGATCGGATTGGATTGAGGGTAATTGGATCCAAAAATCCAATATAACCGAATAGTAATATGCCTTGTATTATGTATCTGGATTGGGCTTAAGTTCTTAATTGATTTTTTATTATAAAAAAACGTACTCCATAGTCCAATACACATAGCACTTCAATCCTTCCCTTAAAACACTAACTGCACTTAATTCCTCATTTCCTAAATCTAATAGGCTGCTGTTGTGCATAATTTATTTCATCGAAAAATTAAAGTTTAAAAAAACTCGGATTTTCGGATCGGATCCAATCTAGAGTATGAAATTTCGGATTGGATTGGATCAGATTCAAACCTTAATTGGTTTGGATTCGGATTGAAAAATTGAAATCCAAATTTTATTCGGATCGGATTGGATTAGGCCCTAATCCAAACCGCACACCGAACTTTCACCCCTAGTTGTTGATATGGCAGTATATACTATGTACTAAGAGCATTTACAATGGATGAGTCTTAATTGGTCTAGCAAATAGTAAAACTAGTTTTAATTGGTTTTACCATTGAGGAACTTGGACTTTGGAGCTGGTTGGTCTAGAATACCAGACCCACAGCACCTCGGATGGCGTGCTTTGGGTAAAGGAGAAGATGACAAGTGGCAAAAAAGCTGGGCCCAATTTTTTTTTTAAAAAAAAACACACGCTGAGTTGGGGTGAGGAGATGCTGCCATGTGGGAATTTCAGCAGCTGGTTCGCACAAGATGCTGCCACGCGGAAAGTGGCGCGCAGATTGAGGCCCAGCAGTTGTACTGGTCTGACGCGCAAATGAGATGATGCCACGTTGCTGGAAAGTTTCGCTGGGCTCAATCAATTGCTTCCTCCCTCTTTCAACGGTAAAATTTTGTAATTATTAACATTACAAAATTTTGTAACGTTAATAAAAAAAACCAGATTAAAAAAAAAATTACAATAACGGCTATAAAATATTTTTATCTATAAATTGAGCCCAAATTGCAATATATTTCACCACACCTCTTCCTAATATATTTTTTTCTAATTACTCTCTCCTACCTACTCCTCTTTCATAAAATATTTTTATCTATGAACTAAGTAAATATTATGGATTCAAATAATTCTAATTACTCCCAAAATAATCCAAACCACCCACAAAATCCCCAAAATAATTTCCAAATCGATCCAAGTGTGCTACAAAATCCGGAATTTCAAAGAATGTTTATGTTTTTCCAAAGCCAATCGAATTACCAAAATTCTCAACAAGCTACACAACAATCTCCACAAAGTTCTAATCATCTATCCCAACAACAAGTTCAACCATCTTTTCCTATATCCTAACATATTTCACAACAACATGAACAACCTAACGAAAACGACGATGTAAACGAAATCCAATCACAGGAAATTCAAAACACTCCTTCTTCAAAAAACACCACAACACCAAAGTTTCAATGGAGTGCAGATGAAGATCATGCACTCATTTCGGCATATCTAGAGTGCAGAGGAGATGTGTTGAAGGGAACCGACCAAAATGGTGACGGTTTTTGGGGTTCAGTATTTGAGAGGGTTGAAGAGTCACGACGACTCAATCCAACTTTACGCCCAAGGACATTCAGAGCTATTACTAGTCTTTGAAAAAAAATCAACGGAGATGTGAATGCATGGGTCGGGATATATACCGAGGCGAAAAGGAAGAAGGGGTCCGGCTGCAATGACGAAGACGTCCTGACTGAAGCCCGTGAGATGTGGATAAAAGTCCATGGTCCCCGATTTACATTGGAGCATGCATGGAATGTTCTGAAACACTATGACAAATGGACAGATGGCACCCAATTATGCGGCGGGAGCTCAAAACGGTCCGGTCCAGATGAAGGTGTGAGCTCAAAATGTCCTGACGGCATCAAGAAAGTTAAGAGTAGGAGAAAAGCCCCAATATCCAGTTCTACATCTCCATCCTCTTTGGAAATTACGAGGAGGATTAATGTGGGAGATGACTTACTTCAGTATCAAAAGGAGCGTGATGCCTTGAGAGAATCAATGAAAGAGGAAGATAGAAAGTTCAAAATTTGAAATATATTAATGGCTAAGTCTTCCCTTGACCCGGATGAGAGAGAGATGTGTGAAAAACTTAAACTACAATTTAAGGACAAATATGTTTAGTTAGTGTTCATGTTTTTAATTGTTTTATTTCACAATTTAATTGTATCGTAATTTTTAATTATGAATATGTACGGTCGTAACGTTTGATTATGAATGTATCATTATCATTATCGTTATAATTATTTATTACCATATCATCATCGTTATTATTATTATTATTATTATTATTATTATTATTATTATTATTATTAATTGTTATTATTATTATTAGTAGTAGTAGTAGTAGTAGTACTACTACTAGTAGTACTAGTAGTTGTAGTAATAGTATTAGTAGTATTATTTTTATTATTATTATTGCATTGAATTGCATGTCTAATCACCTGATATTAAATTATGTCACAAATAGTACTGCATTGAATTGTCAACTCATCTGACTTTGAATAGTATGATGCATAGTGCCGCATTGAATTGTCTACTCCTACATTGCATTGAATTGTCTGCTCCTATATTGCATTGATATGTCTAATCTGTAAATCAATTATTGTTATGTACATATGATGGATTTTTCCTATATAATAGAGCATAACTTCAACAATAAAATCACAACTCCATTCACTTTTCCTCTCAATTTTTTATTTTCTAGAAAGCACCACTTCAATCAACATATCTCCAAAATGAACTATGATTCAAGTTCTTCTAGTTCAGGTTCTGAGTTTTTTAATTACATGGTTCAAGATTACATAGAATGGAGTCAGTCCGTTGATGCTGAGCAACAAAATGAAGAAGAAATTGTACCCCGCACTAGAAATTTTGTGCGTAGGGAACGTGAGGAAGCTCATGAAAGATTGTTTCATGATTATTTCAGCAACGAACCTCTATACCCCGAGAATATTTTTCGTCATAGGTTTCGTATGCATAAGCATGTTTTCCTTCGTATTGTCGAAGGTGTAACAATTCAAGATGATAAATTCTTTGTGCAAAAACCAGATGCTACTGGAAGGATGGGTGCATCAAAACTACAAAAATGCACAGCGGCTATCAGGATGTTGGCATATGGTTCATCCTCTGATGTTGTTGACATGTACCGCTAGAGAGTGCCTTCTTCATTTTGTCGAAGCGGTTGTTGCTAGATTTGGAGATGAATACTTGAGGAAGTCAAATGCAAATGACATTGAGCGTCTCCTACATGAAGGCGAGCGTCGTGGCTTCCCAGGCATGATGGGAAGCATCGATTGCATGCACTAGAACTGGAAGAATTATCCTCGGGGCTGGAAAGGAATGTATCAAGGAAGAAGCAAAACAGCAACCAAAATCTTAGAAGCGGTTGCTTCAAGTGACTTATGGATATGGCATGCTTTTTTTGGCACCCCGGGTTCATGCAATGATATAAACGTATTGCAGAGGTCTCCCGTCTTTGATGATGTCCTACAAGGAAGAGCCCCAGAGGTCAACTTCTCGGTGAACGAGACATTTTATAACATGGGTTACTATCTTACTGATGGCATCTACCCGAGATGGTCAACATTCATCCCCGCAATAAAACTCCCCCAAACCCCCAAACAAAGACTATTCACACAACATCAAGAAGCTGTTAGAAAAGATGTAGAGCGTGCATTTGGAGTATTGCAAGCTAGATTTGCAATCAATTGAAAACCCACTCTCGCGTGGGATAAAGACATATTGTGGAAAATAATCATGGCATGTATCATCATGCACAATATGATTGTTGAAGATGAGCGTGATACTTATCAAAATTACCGAGATCCAAACGAATATGATCAGCTTGAAACTCAAAATAACGAGGGATCATCTAACTAAGTCGGAGAAGACTTATTCGTTGTGCACAACGGAAGACTCGATGCGCGAAATTTAGGTGCATACATGGAGAGAAGATCTAAGATGCGAGATGCAGAAACTCACATCTCACTAAAAAATAACTTGGTTGAACACATATGGCGTAAGTTTGGGCCTAATCGTCAAGTTGATTAACTAACTTTATTTAATTAATTATGGTTTAAGTTAATTTCAAATTTCATGTATTTCTGTGTTTTAAATTATCTATCTTAGCTTTATGTATCAATCTATCATGTATTTGTGTTTTAAATTATCTATGTTTATGTATCACATTTCATGTATGTCTGTTTTTTTTTATTATCTATCTTATGTAATGTGTTCATTTTTTTTTAATTTATAATGTCAAGTTAACGTAATTTAATTTAAAGTAAGCTAATTAACACATATACTATAATCTCAAGTTAACGCTAATTTAATTTAACGTAAGCTAATTAGCTAATTAGCTTCTAACGTAGTTTCATTTATCGTAATTAATTTAACGTAAGTTAATTAGCTCGTAATTAATTTAACGAAATCTAATTAGCTTTTATTAATTTGAATCATCTATTTCATATAAAAAAAATTAAACATTGAATATGGTGGGGTTTGCTAAAAGTAGGAGAGAGAGTATATGGTGGGGTTTGGTAAAAGTACGAGAGAGAAATGGAAAAACCAAGTAAGACTAACCACCCATTGTGAGAAAAAAAAGATGAGTTGGTGGGAGTTTTAGTGGGATGTGAGGTGTAAGAAGGAGGGAAGGAGAGAGAATGACAAAACATAAAAACCAAGTAAGACCAACCCACCCCATTGTAGATGTTCTAATGCAGATGTGTGTTTATTAGGTCCCTTTTTTTTTTGACATCAAGGAAATTTGCATTAATGAAAATTGGGAGTACAACCTAATGGTAATACAACCAAACTAAACAGAAACAAGAAACAACAGACATTAGTGAAACTACAAAAACGCGGAAAAACAAGTTAACATAAACACTAACTAATAAAAAACCAGTCCGAAGAACGTTTGTCTTGTGCGATGGGGAGTGAAGGTGGATGTGGGAGAAAATCTGTTGAAAGACACAACTCTGACGATCTTCAGAGAGAGATTGTCGTACAACTGCTAGTAGATCCTGTCCACTAAGCACGAAATCCCAAGGTCCTTGATGAGCCTCCTGGGATTCTCCTGATTTGCTAAACAAAGAAGTCACTTTCGAGAGTGACTTCGGACCCTGCTGCGAGGGTCTTCGAAAATCAGTCACATTAGACTGAAACCCGAAAAACGAGGTGGAGGTCTTCACGTGCCCCAAATCAAGTTGGGGGGCCTCCCACAAGATGCGTTTTTGAGGTGTGATGACACATGAAGTCATCACGAGTATTTGGGGCGAGTTAGATTGATGAACTACGCCCCACTGACAGATCCTAAGATCCAAAGTGACAAACCCAAATCCAGAAGATCGACAAACAACAGATCTTAAACAAACAACCATGAAGATAATGAAAACATTAACGACCACCCGAAACATAGAGCAATGCCGGCAAACAACACCGGCAAGAACCTGCAGCACACGCTTCCTTGGCACACTAAATACACTGACGCCAACTAACACTAGCGGGGACGGGGGGACAGCGACACACTTAAACCTAACTAGGGGGACGGGGGAGGGGAATCTTAGACTAACCTTAAAGGGGGATCGGGGAGGGGAGACTCTTGACCAAGGAAGCTGGATGTTAAGCGCCACACAGTCGAGCCTAAATAGGGGTGGGATAAAGAACATACCATAAACAGGGGTAACGGGGAGGGGAACACATCGAACAGGGGAGAGGGTGGACTCGCACAGACTCCGGAACAACTAAGGACTGGGGACGACCGACTCACTAAAGATGTGGGTGGTGCGAAACTGGGGAGGGGGACGCACCGACGAGCAACAAAAGGCGACGAAGAGAAAAAAACGATGAAAACATAAAAAACCAAAAACGAACTAACAAATCGAAAGCACCGGCAACCCGATCCACGGAGGGGGAAACACAATCTCCGGAGGGACCGACGCAAAATAAGGGGGAGAAACGAAGAGGGAGGCGCAGGTAAGGGGAAAGGGGACGAAATATTGGTGGAGAGAACGGGCGCAAACAGAGGGCTAGGAGAGAAACTAACTACCTAAACTAACAGCAGGGGGCTCGCCGGCGACCGAGGAGCGGCACGACGCTCAGACCGGCCTCCGGCGAGCCTGTGCGGCGGGGTTATGTTTTGTGTTTTTTTAGGTTAGGGTTTGAGAGAGTCTAGAGAGAGAACGTCAGTAGTCTTGTTTAGCCTTCATTTTATGTTGCTAGGTCCCATTTTTATGGTCCCCTCTTAGGTGTCAATTTACTTGGTCTATAAAATTGGTTGTGTGACATTAGAATTGGTTCAACCCCTACTGTTAAGTCCAGTTCTGTGCCCTCATGTAAAACAAACAAATCAATTGACCTATATTTCACTATTATCCCTCCCATTTCAACCACTGTTGCATCATCAACTACCTTTTTAAGACCTTCCACTAAGCTCTATCCAGGAATCAAAAAATAAACCCCACCTATTGTGCTATAAGATCCACATTTCTTGACTAGGTCTAGGATATCCCAATAACATAACTCATCAGGGTCAATCGGGAATGTTCTCCCCTCCCCACCTACTTATATCATCTCACCAGTTTTAGCAACTTTAAACTTTCCTCCATGCCAAGATCTCAGATTAACAGTGTCATTTGCATTCTTACATAACAAGAAGAATAATAAAGTTTCAATTTTTTAAGGAACAAAGTTACCACAAATCAACAACATAACCAATATTAAGCAACTCAACCACAATGTATTTTACATAATAATGTGCAACTAAACCACTTATTATAGCATAATTTTGAACACGCAAAACAAAACGACATCACAATTCTTCAGCATTCAACATAAAGGAGCAAAATTTACAGTGAAAAAATCCTCGAACTATTTCAGTTCATCTAAGAGAATGGTGTTAACCCTAAAAAAATCAAAAGAAGGGAAGGTGAACCGTACCTCTTCACACCCAGCTTTCTTCTCCAAACTTCAACATTGAAGCTTCCTCAATGATGGCGTTAATGATTTGCAGAGGTTAGGTTAGGAGAAGTAATTATGGTAGGTGGAGGAGGAGAGAGAGCATTGGATGAGCAGTTGAAAAAAAAAGGGGGGGAAATAAGTCAAAGGGTTTTTAGTAATGGGTTCAACCGATAAGTAGTAAAAAAAACTTAATAAAATTTTAAGTAATTGTAACATGTGCTTAATCCAAGATAATCCGAGTGTTGACTTAATTTAAGAAGGCCACGCAAAGGTTTACTTATTCCAAATAATTTTTCCTAAGTTAAAATCCCTTGTAGGGAATATTTTGAACGTGATGCCAACACCATTAGGTTACCCCATGCTACTCATATTTTATATAAATTAGTAACATATACTTTATATTATTCTGCCAAAATTGTTGAAAAAAAAATAAACACATATACTATTGTCATATTCATTACACGTACAACGTCAAAAAGAACATCACATATTAAAATGGTTAATTATAACAAATATAAAAAGGAACACGTACAAATGTCAAAAGAACATTCATTTTCTTGAACACAAATAACTTCAAATAGTGATATCAATGACATATTAATAATAGCAACGACATAATAATAATTACGAAAATTAATAATTAATAAGTATAAAAATGTTATAATAATCCTTTTGAATAGATGTACTATTATATAGTAATGTTCGTAGTAATAGTAATTATATAAATTAATATTAATAATAATAGTAGTAATAATAGTAAAATAACAACAATAACAATAATAATAACAATAATAATAATAATAATAATAATAATAATAATAATAATAATAACAATAATAATAACCATAACAATAACCATAACAATAACAATAACAATAACCATAACCATAACCATAACAATAGCCATAACAATAACCATAACAATAACAATAACAATGACAATAACAATAACAATAACAATAACATCATTGAGGTTATGGGAATCATGATATTAATTTCCTTATTTATACCATATTTAACGCCATTAACGTTTTTTTCCTAATACATAACAACTTTGAGAATCAATATGCCTAAGTGTCACGTGGACACCCTATTCAAGAGTTTTGCTCTTTAAGGGCTCTAGTTTTGCTTGGTGATTGTAAGCATGCCACATAGGATTTATCATTTTGTAAGTAATATAGATGCATTTTTCACCTGAGCAAAGCAATGGGCAGAGTGAAAACTTTTTTCAAAAAAGGTTGGTCATGGTTCCACCATAATATTAAGTTATTAACTATATGAGTCACCGAACACACGAATTATAGAGCAGTTTTAAAGTATTCTTATTACACGATATGATTTGTGAAATTTTTTAACAAGCTCATAGTCACACCATGATAATAGGAGAAAGACCCTAAAATTTTAAATTTATAGAAAAACAATTCCCATACATTTTGAATGGGTCAAAAAATTAATTAATCATACTAGATGGTCAAAAAGAAGTATGAATAATTTGAAAATCCATTATTTTAAGTAATTCAGAATAGATGAAATAGTATTCAAACTACAGGACAAGTAATTATCATATTCATGTGCATGATCAATAATTTTCTTTAAATACTTGTGTCTGAAGAAGGAGGATATTGCAAACAAAAAGAAAAAAAAAGAACGAGGACGGCCCGACACCGCACCTCCTGATCTGTGTCGAGGTGCTTTTCCTCCGGAGGAATAGTCAACCAGAATGCACTTTCTATATCTGTTATGCCATCATCAATTTTTTTTGGATAAGCTATTCACATTTTATTAATATGACAAAGGGAATATTACAATCAAGCACACAACAGCCAGCCCAGAACAATGATATAGGCAGTTACTTTCATGAGACCATATTAAGCATTGAGAGCTAAAGACAATCTTACAACCAAGCTATAAAATCATTCTCCCTACGTAAATCCTGCTTTGCCAAAGAGTCTGCCACTGCGTTCGAGCTTCTGCCCTTGTGAATGATTTGCGCGTCGAGCTGCGAGTTGATCGCAACTCTAATGAAATTCAACATGAAGTTCATATTCCAAGGCCCTTCAACTTTCTCGTTGCACCATCTAACAACGTTAGCTGAGTCGGATTCAAAGGTGATGGGATATGATGAAATTTCAGGAGATGAGAGGGAGATTTTCACAGCTCTATATATTGCATATACTTCAGCAGAGTTTATCTCCAGAGATGTATCAATGTTCCTCTAAGGCATGAGAAGAGGCATATAAACAGGGAAGAGGCATATAAACAGGCCCGCATTGTTTCGACGGACTCCTCCAATTGCACTAAGGTTACATAAATTGGGTCGAAAGATGCATCAATGTTGCATTTGAGGGAGAGAAGGGGAGGACGACTCCACACCTTGTCGCAATTGGAGAGTGGGGCAGCTTCTGACTTTACAAAGGAGATTCCTCTAAGTCATGAGGGATTTTGAAGAACGTCGTTACATGAGTAAGGAAAGGGGTCCTTCCACCCCTTTATCCACCAACACAGGCGAAGTAGTATCGAGTCTTAAATTTGTCGTGCCGAGCAAGATTGCTTTCTAAATATTAGAGCATGGCGCTCCTTCCAAAGGGTCCATACAATGATATAGAAGGAGGCTCTCCATATTTTCTTGAAAAGGTAATCAGATGAAGCACATTGCCATTGAGAGAAGAGGTCCTTTAGAGATTTTGGTAGAACCCATCAAAAGTCCCATAAGGAGAGCCACCAATTCCAAACATCTCTCGAGAATTCACATTGAATAAATAAATGGTCTTCTACCTCTTCATGTGTATGGCAGATGGTACATAATGCCTCCGAAGATGGAATAATAGAGAGTTTAGAGAGCTTCCCTCGCGTATTCAATTTGCCAAGCAACGCATACGATACAAAAATCGGGGGACCAAATGAATATGTCGCTGCAAAGTGGGTCTGGAACAACCGAGTCCAACATTGAGATAAGACTATCGCGTTCCGCTAGGTCATGGGGCCTAAGCTCGCGCTTCCATTCCAGGCTCCAAAGCCAATTAGATCCGTCCCAAAAGCCCAAGGAGGCCATTGAGGCCCGCTGGTTGCTACATATTCGAAAGAGCCGAGGAAACAGGATTTTGAGGGGGGATGAGCCCAACCAGATGTCCAGCCAAAATGCAGTCATTTGCCCATCACCAACCCACTTCCTTACAGTAGATCTTGCTAGGCTTTTGGTGCAAGGGTGCCAAAGGATGGAAGAGCAGATGTGTCTCCATGGGCCACCTCTGCTTGGAATTGAGAAATCTGCGATTGATGTGAATTGGGAGTAGCCATATTTATCCTTAATGACCCTGTGCCAAAGCGCGTTTGGTTCATTAAAATATCTCCACCACCACTTGAAGAGAAAAGCCAAGTCCTTATGCAAGAGATTACCAACACCAAGTCCCCCAAGGAATTTTGGGAGCTCAATCAAACTCCATGCGACCAAAGGAAATGATTTCTTTCCTGAATCTGCACACCAAAAAAATTATCTTTGAAGCTTTATAATTTTTGAGATGACCGATTTCGGGATACGGAATAGAGACATATAATACAAGGACAGGCTTGATAGCGAAGCCTTGATTAGAGTTATGCGGCCTCCTAATGATAGTAACTTGCCTTTCCACGTTGCAAGCTTTTGATTCATGCGGTTGATAACCAAATCCCAAGTGCTTATGAGGGACGAATTACCCCCAATAGGTAATCCAAGGTAAGTGAATGGAAATTCCCCTATCTTGCATTGAAGAGAGTCCGCGGCAAATTTGATCCAGTTGGAGTCCAAATTCAATCCCAAAATGCTACTTTTATGGAAGTTAACCTGTAAACCGGAAACAAGATGGAAAATAATTAAGGATTTCTTAATATTCATGAGAGCATTAATATCCTTGGGGCAAAAAATGATGGTATCATCCGCATATTGAAGATGCGAAATTGATAAACCTCGCGTTGATATTTCAAGTCCCTTCCACAATTGCTTAGAAATGGCTTTTTGTATCAAGAGGTTTAGAGGCTCGGCCGCTAGGTTAAAAAGGAAGGGGGAGAGGGGGTCCCCCTGCCTTAGACCTCTCTCTAGGGTGAAGAGTGAAGTGGGAGAGCCATTAATAATTACCGAAGCTGAGGCACTCATGACACATGATTTAATCGAAGATTTCCAGAGTGAGGGGAAACACATTTGATCGAGGACCCAGTCTAATTATATATCCCCACGAGATGCAATCGAAAGCTTTGTGGAAATCTAACTTTAGGATCACAGCTTCTTTCTTCAACTTCTTGCATGATTCAATCACCTCGCTAGCAATGAGAGCTCCATCAAGTATTTGTCTTCCTTTGATAAAGGAGGACTGGGAAGGGCTTATGAGTTTGTCCATCACAAGTTGCAATCTATGGGCTAGAAGCTTTGCCATAATTTTGTACACACACCCTACCATGCTGATCGGTCGATAGTCTTTAAACCCTTTAGGATGCTGAATTTTTGGAATTAGGGCAATAAAGGCGCTATTACAGCCCGTTGGAAGTCTCGAAGTAGCCGAGAACTCATCTACTATGCATTAGATATCATGTTTTATCACCTCCCATAAGCTTTTAATGACTTTAAAATTAAAACCGTCCGGGCCCGGTGCTTTTTGGGAGTCACATGCATCAACCGCAGCATCAACCTCATCATCAGAAAAAAGCTTTACCAGCAAAGATAGTTCATCAAATGAGAGAGTTTTAAAATCCAGCCCATTGATAGTAGGCCTAACCGGATGCACTTCATGAAAAATGCCCTGAAAATATGCCACTGCTTCTTTTTTTTTATTTCGGCAGGCTTGTCAATAATTTCTTCATCAATCACAAGACTCTCGACCTGATTCCTATGCCTTCTAACAGATGCAAGGGTGTGGAACGAAATACTTGGTATTTCTATCACCCTCTTTGATCCACTTTTCCCTAGAAAGTTGGGCCCAATATGACTCATTCCGCTTTTGCCACGTCCACAGCTCCATTTGGGCTTCTTTTCGTACATGCATTTCGTTAGCGCATTGTAAACGAACATTTGCAATTTTATCAATAAAATCAATTTTTTCCTCGCATCTTCTGATATGATCTTTTATAAGTCCAAACTCACTATTATTCCATTTTAAGAGCACACAGCTTCTTGGGGATAGAGAAGTCATGGTTTCGAGATCATGATTCCTTTATGATCTTCATGCATTGTGGGTTAGTAAGCCAACAGTTGAGAAACCGGAACGGTTCGGGCCCCCAGTCAAGGTTGGTCGAGCAAACAAGGAGTGGAGTATAATCACATAGACCCCTCCTTAGGGGAGATAATTTCAGGGATGGAAAAGAGCTTATCCAGTCAGACTGAACGAAAAGACGGTCCAGTTTACTCTTGGACTGAGCCCGAAACCAAGTAAAGGGCCCATTAGAAGCATGGACTTTCATGAGGCCCAAGTTTTGAATGAAATTTCGGAAGTCCTTGGACCCTTGTGATGATAGAGTCTGAGTGCCTCTGTCTTCTGGTTCGAGGGTTTCATTATGATCCCCAATTACTAGACATGGGAGATTGGTCGAGGAGCATAAATCAAGAATCTCATTCCATACATTCGCTCGGGAACTCAGTGAGCAAGGATTATAAATATTGATGATGAGGTAATTGAAGTTGAGGGAGAGAATGTTACCCGTAATGTCAATCCAGTTGCTTGCCATGTGGCTTGATGAAATTGCAAAATAATTGGGCTTCCAAAATGACAGAAGCCCACCAGAGTTCCCATTTGAGGGGCTGAGGGGTCATTCAATATCCTCATCCCCCCACATTGACCTTATTGTTTTGCTGGTGATGTCTTCTAGCTTTGTTTCTTGCAGAAAAACAAAGTTTGGATTATAATAGGATATGAGTTTTCGTACTGAATTACGTTTTATACGAGCCCCAAGGCCTCTAGAGTTCCAGGACAAGATAATCATTTGGGTTTGGGTTGGGTGATGATGGCTAGGCTCTGAATAACTTAGGCTTGATCCGCGAGCCAAGCTGACTTCTACCGTTTTAGAATGGCAACAATTCTGTTATGCAATTCAGATGTTGGGCCGTTAAAGCAAATACCAAGTTCCTCAGCTATTTTCATGATGTCATTCGCAGTGAGGGAGATAGGGGAAGGTGTGGGCTAATTTTTAGGAGGAGGGGAATTGATTTGAGTGGGTTTAGTGTTTTAGTGGGGTGAAGCTGGATGATTTTGGTTAGTTTTATGAGGCCCACTTTTTTTAACTTTCTTTGACCTTCTTTCCTCGTGGGCAGACTTGACCTCACAAGGAATTTTATCCTCAAAACCAGGTGGAAACAGGGGCCCAAAGGATAAGGAAGAGGAAAGTTTGGGCTTGGGCCTACGGAGAGGTATGAATCTGTTTGAGGTAACGACAATTTGGTCAGGGGGAGGAGGCTAGGCCTGACAGCTTTGTGTGAAATGATTGGGAGTCAATGATTGGGCTTTGGAGTTTGACTTTGGAAAGGAAAGTTGTGACGTCATAGGAGAGTGAGGGGCCACACAGATTTTTTGATTTAATAGAGGTTCCACTTTCCCAATATTCTTGGAAGGAGAGGCGGCACAATCTTGGAAACAAAGCCTCTGTTCATTAATGATTGGGCGGATGGTGGGAGATGAAAAGTTTCCAGTATCTAGATTGTCTTGAGGACTGGCCCCCCTCGAGCATTGCTTGCTCGAGATTGAATTTTCCGGCGAGAGGTGAGTTGGCATACAACCAGTTAGATCTTTGTTAGGGGGAGGAGTGGTTTTGGACATGATTGGAGGACCATCCTCAATAGTGAAAACTTTGTATTCTCTTCCGTTCATTTCAAGATCCAGTTTAGCATTGATTTTAAACTGACAATCTGTAAAGACAAGAATATTAGTATGATCAAAACGGGAATGATCTATTGATATGGCCCGTCCAAAGATGCATCCTATGTTGTAAAAGTTCTCATAACTCCATGCCATTAAAGGAACTCAATAAACCTTTATCCATGTCTCTCTCCAAAGAGATGATGATGATTCGTTCACATCGACGAGGGCATCGAAACAATTTTTTAGCCACTTACTATCTATCATGGTAGTCTTGTCCTCTACAGATGTGAAAGTGACTAAATGAAGCATACCTCCCATAGGATGAATAGTGAGGCAGGTCACTCCTGCTGCAAGGATGCCGTCCAGGATGGAATTGGAGAGTGAGGATGAAGCTGCAACTGCGATGACACTTCTTTCAAAAAGTTCAGTGATTTCATGGTTTTCCGACCCTTTAAGAACAGCGAAGAAGTCATCGTTCATCTTAGTTGCCTTGAGGTTGTCACGAACCCTTTCAACGTCAGGCCCAAGCTTACGCGAGCTCATACGCCGATGCTTACTAGGTTCAAAGAAAAATTGGTCAGTGAATGGGTTTTTGTCATTTAAGTCAGTGGGGGAAATTGGTGGTTGGTTGGCTTTCAGTCTTGGATTGACAGCGACAGTTTGGATAGCAGTGTTTTGATAGAGGGGGTCTTCTGGAATGTTGGATATTGGAGCTTGGCCAGGTCTTTGGGAGGTTACATCCCTGTATGTTCTATGGTCTCTCATGGCTGGGGGGTAATTTTTTTGAGGAAGTCTGGTATAGCTTTGTCTGAGGGCGTTGGAATGTGGTTTTGGTTGGTGGTTTGGGTGTCTGTCATATTTTGCCGGTTGGAGGATAATGTGAGAGTTTCCCACCCTCCGATCATGCATTTGATGGATTGCGTTAAGGAGGGAGCTGGTTCTTTCGAATTGAATGAAAGCGAATTTGTGTTTCTAGAAAGGTTTGACATTTTGGGCGATGTGGGTATTCGTGATTTTTCCGAATGGCCTGAACAAAGTTTCAAGGTCTCTAATGGTGAAGGGTAGGGGAAGGTTTGAGATGAATAAGGTTCTGGAGGCGGTTTGTTTCGGTCTCCGATTCCGATGGCTTACCGTATTCCACCCATGAAGCTTTGCGTCTCTTTCTCTCTCACTTTCTCTCTCTAGGTTTCTCATCGATCTCTCCCACCTCTTTTAATTTGTTATGCCATCATCATTCATTGACATACTTTGAACTTCATGGCGGATTGTTGTTGCTTTACTTTCTCTTGCATTAGTTTTTGCAACTGTAAATCAAGAATATAAAGATCAGAAATAGTTTGTGTAACGTGCGCCTAATGACATATACTCCCTCCATTTATATTTATTTGCCATAGTTATTTTTGAGGAAAATAAATTATTAAGGGCATGTTCTCTTCGGCATAAAACAGCTGAACTGAATTGAACTTAACTTAATTGAATAGTGATATGTGAGAGTAAAAGCATTGTCTAAAGTAGAACTGCACTGAATTGAACTGAACTGAACTAAAAATAAGTTGGGGAGAACAGACCCTAAGTTTGACGGATTATTTTGTTTACTTTTACAACTAAAAATTTAGTCATGTAACCTTTTTAAATGCGTCTCAATGTAGATTGATATCATCAAATTTTTATAATTCTTTTTGATAGAATAAGAGATATATACGATAAGAAAATCATAAAAACCGTGAAAAAGAGATGTAGCTAATAAATATAGACAGAAAAAGTGATCTTAATTAACCTATTGTTTTTGTAATTTTGGATGTTTAAGTTTTCTGAAGTCAATTAACCTATTCTTTTCTCTGATGTAATTTCTGAGTACTTTATTGTAATACTTAAGAATTGTTATTGCGCCGTATAAGTAGCTACTAGAAAATACTCCTACTTGTTTTTATAAAGAGTTTTTGATTTCCAACTAAGAATACTACTCCCTCCGTCCAAAAATATAGTTTTCATTTCCCTTTTTTTACGGTAATTTATGCAAGTAGAATATAGGAGAGATAATAAAGATTTTTTGTTTATTTAAATAAATGTTGTATGGGAAAAGATAATTTTAGGAGAGAGAATGGAGAATAATTGGTAAAAGAGCATTAATTGTAACATCTTGGTTGAATAAAGAAAGGAAAAACAAAATTCAAGAAGAAAATAAATGATGGGACACGGTGTTTCTAGACAAATTACGGAAAAATGTGGAACTATATATGAAAATGGGAATTATATTTTGAGACACCCAAAATAGAAATGGGAACTATATTTTGGGACGAAGGGAGCACTATTCACAAGACTCACAACGTTCTTTTCAAGAAAGCAGGCGATTAAATTTGACTGAAATTTTCATGATTAATAAATCATACCATAAAACCATATATTGGAGTAAATGCTAGATAGTTGAAAAAATATGGGTGACCTAAATGCGAGATGGTTAATGTAATTGGCAAATATTCATTATATATGTTGCTCCCTCCTGATTCCCCCCCCCCCCTTGTTTTTTATCTTACAACTAGTTATTAGGGTTATGTCCGGGTAAGAAAAATTTCATTTATTAATATAATACTTTATAATTATAACACTAAATACAACTTAGCCTAGTGGTTAAGAGTTTAGTATATGTATTTGGGATCAAACCCTATACTATGCAATTTCTAAATTTTTTATTGTACATGGATTACATGAACTAAAACTCCCCACGTGGCACAGTTTCTTGTTTATGCACGCCTTTTAATATATTTGTATAGACGTCTCAATAGTATAATCAAATTTTAACCTTAAATTCTCATAAATCTCTATCTCTATTATATAAGCCAAGGGAGGAGGTGTGGTGTCCTCTTTTGAAGTGACTAAAATACCCTTAATGATCTAATTAATGGAATGAAAAAAATTACAAAAGCAAATCATTTAAAAATTCTCATTCCAACTTGCCATTTAAAACAAGTTTAAAATGGTATATGCATCAAATACTTCAATCAAAAATTAAATGGACAAAATATTTATACCTTATAAAAAAGATGACATACATAACGTGCACATGAAAAGTCTGAACATTCACTACCTTTGATACTCTTTAATTCAATTAAAGCAACTCATTATTTTTGTTCTTTCTGTTCAATATTCATTCACAAAAAATTAATGTTAACAATCACTCACAACCTTTTTATTTTTTTACATTAGCGAATTAATATATCTAAATTCATCTAACTGTTGAATTTTTCACACTTAAGTTTAATCATAAATAAAGTACGAATGGAGTATCTAATAGAATAACAAATTTTGAAATTAACGCACGCATCGCGTGCATATGAAGGCTAGTTATATAAGCCAAAAGGGAGCAATGGTGTCCCCTTTTGAATTTACATATTCACCCATCCACAACATAAAACCATTACACACACATAAACTTACCAAAAAAATTCAACCGAGTCTCTATTAAAACAAACTAGTTGCATATGCAGGCTATGCGTGCGTGACAATCTTAGGTATTATATGTAAATTGACATGTTTTTTTATCTAAAATTATTTTGGTAGTGATGTATTTAAATTATTGAGTTTTTTTTAGATGTTATTATCTTTTTAAATTAAAAGTGAATGATTTTTAATTGTTCAATACCGTCACTACAAATTTGGTAGATGATTTAATAATTTCTTTTCGCGACTTTAGTATTGTTCTTTAACAATTACAAATTTTAATGAACTATATTGTTTGAACCTTGTAAATATGAAATATTATTTTATCAAGATATATTGCAAAAAGATTTTGGTTGAAGATTCTAATTGATTTCCTGAATTGATTGTGTCAATCTAGTTTGTCAAGTTATCAATAGTATTGCATATTCTATTTTTGACCTACTCATATGGCAAGTTTCATTGATTTCTCATTTTTTCAATTTTTTTATAAAAAGGAAAACATTGTTTTAAATTATTAAAGGGTGTTCTAGTCACTTCAAAAGAGGAAACCGCACCTCCTCCCTTGGCTCATATAATAGAGATCAGCTTATATAATTGTCAATCACATAAACTTACCAAATATTAAGATTCAATCAAATTAAATTTAGATACAATCAACTAACAAAATTCGTAATCAAAAACTTACCAAAAATTAAGACCACAGACAATAAAAAAATATGACTTTCTCATTACAAAGACAACTCATATACAAAATTAATCACAAATACAAACTCCAAAAAAAATTTAGTTTTTTCATTACTTGGATATGCAATTTATCATTTATAATTACTTTTAAAATATTTTTAGATAACTATTTGTGAGTATTTAAATACTTCTTACTCACCAAATTAAGATGAACGTAGATACATACTTTCATAATTTTATTTTTCATTTTTTTTAATAGCGAGTAATAATTATGCCTAAAATGTCACCGCACAAATAATATGCAAAAAAAGCTAGTATATATATGAAGAACAAAAGCTATATGAGATTTAGCTTGTTAAATATGTTTTAAGATATAGTTTTAAATATAAGCATTTTATAATTTTTACTTATCTGCAATTTATTATTATATATATATTCATAGGAAACAATCTACATTTTTTTTCCAATATTCATGTAGATGTTAAGAAAAATGAGCATTCATTAACAAGTCATATGCACATCAGCACATGCAAGACAGGAATTAGCAAAGTTTAAGGTTTAATTTCTAACCATGTATTTGTTTGAGATTTAAAAGGGGGTTGGGATTGTATGTCTTGTGATGGCTCCTAGGTGGAGGTCCTATTCTGAATAGTTCAAAAGATTTCTTTTTAGCTTTAAAAAAAATATGCACATGCAATACATATGTGTATGTACTGTACACTACCTCACATTTTTTACCAAATAAATTAGTCAAATTACTCACCTTTCACAATAGAGCAAATGAGGCAAACAAAGAGGATGACAAATTTTCTTTTTATCGTGGCCATCTTGTGCCTTCGAAATTGGAGAGCATGAGTTATAATTTTTTCCTTGTCTTTTTCTTTGACACATGCTCATTGTTATATACAGGACCATACAATTTATACATGCGCATGTCTATGAAGTTGTAAACATGGTAAAGGATATGAAAGATACGCAGATTATAAATTAATGGAAATTTGAGGTAAATATGGAATCACATAATATTAGCGAACTAAATCAAAGGGTATCTCTATTAATTTTGTACATAAAAGATATGTGCATTACAAACGAATTTGGAAAAATTGAGGTACATAAAGAAGCGAGATACTCCTCCTTTTTTATAATAAAGGTTTCTGTATTTGAGGTTTTTTTTTTAGGAGAGGTTACTGTATTTGAGGTTGATTACACTAGTTAAAGTTGTTTATACTACTCCTATATGCACGCTATGCGTGCGAAACAAATAAAAGGTCAATTGCGTAATAATATATATGAAAAATTATTCATAAAGTTCATTGTATATTTTTCCTTTGTTTTTTGAAAGCCAATAAATCGACAATGATGTAATATTTTGTTAATTGAGGATATAATGATAAAAGATGGTAAATTTGTATTTTATTACTTAAGTCTTGTTCTCTTCGGCATAGAACAGCTGAGCTGAACCGAATTGAACTGAGCTGAACCGAACTGAACTGAACTAGAAAGTAACCTGCCTCCTAAATTCCAACATATAATATGTAGAACGACTTACGCATAAACTTAAAGTACGCATTGGATAAATCACCCAATAGCAACATACAATGATGATAATGGAAACCAATTAATTATCTCAGTCATTAATCCCAACCTCTATATATACAACTCAAACAAAGATGCAAAGAAACAGAGGAGTTTCATTATTTTGTTTGATTGATTCTTATTGGATACTACTATGACTTGCACTTGCAGAAGGTACAGAAAGATCTTGCATAAGGCCCTGAGGTTCTGCACTAGGATCATTAGCACGTCGAATAAGCATTAGCATAGCCACTACATCCTTCATGGTGGGGCGATCCTCAACTCGTCTGGAAACACAATATAAAGAGATATTCAACATTTCTTGCATCTCAAGAAGTATATCAGGATCAGATCCTTTAAGCTTTTCGTCAATAATGTGTGTTGGATCACCTTTTCTTCGCATATGGTCTTGTACCTATTGCACAAGGTTTGACCCTTCAGGAAAGATGTCTAATGGATGTTTTCCGGTTAAACTCTCGAGAATAAGCACCCCAAAACTATATACGCCACTATTCAATGTAATTCGATCTCGGCGTCAAAGCAAGTTCTGTACCACACAAAAAAATGCACAACAATTAATAATCACAGAAAATATATTATAGCTAAGAGTACAAGCACATGAGTATAAGTATATGCATCAAATGATTGCAAATAAGGAGCATACCAGGTGCCATGTATTTATACGATCCAACAAAGTGGCGTCTTTCATTCATTTCCGAATTGGAAGCAGAAACAGCTAGCCCAAAATCAGCCAAATAAGGTTCATGTTCTGGTCCCAACAAAACATTCAAGGTTTTGACATCCCTATGTATTATTGGAGGATGGCAGTCATGATGCAGATAAGCAAGTGCATGAGCCACCCAGAACAACGTTATATCGGACTTCCCATTCTCCCCTATATTTGTCGTCTCTGCACCATGAAGGAGCAAGCTTAAGCTTCCATTTGGTACGTAATCAAAGAACAAAAGCTGTATACTTCTCTTATAAGCCCGCCCAAGAAGCTTCACTATATTCTTGTGGCGAATATAACCTTGAATTTGAACTTCTGAGGTCGATACCGCTCTTTCTTCTATACATAACTTTTTTTACAGCTATTCTGATCTCTCTACGTTAGGCAAACAAGCCCTATATACAATACTAGAGCTCCCAAATCCAATCACATTTTCCGAGTTCAAGTTACTTATTAAATATTCAATTGAGAGGTCTATATTTTGGTAAAGCGTAACATTCCAATTATCCTCCTCAATCAGATTTGGATCAACCATTGTTTTACCACAAAATTTGATGTAATTTATGGATGCCAATAGTATTAAGACCACACTAATGCACGTTAAGATTGAAGTAATCAACTTCACACTAAGATCAACATGGTGGACATGTGGCTGAGTCGGATGCACTAGCCTATTAGAAGGAGAAAGATACGTATTTCCAGCAAGATTATGTGGAGGGAGTTGGTGAAAGAAAAGGGTATTTGGCACTTCACCGGAGAAATTATTAAAAGAGACATCTAATGTCATAAGGCTTGCTAGACTTGTAAAGACATCTAACTTACCATTAAGTTGGTTATGAGAAATATCAATGGTTGTTAGCTTACCTAAGCCAGATAATTGAAATGGAACGTCACCTGACAATAGGTTGAAGCTAAGGTTCATAGAGATTTCCAAAGAAGAGAGTTGACCGAGTTCCTTTGGAATCTCCCCTGTCAAGCAATTGTTTCCCAAATCCAACAACAACATTTTATTACAATATTTTATTTGATGAGGAATTCCACCAGAAATTTTGTTGTTTAGAATAAGTTTTGTTAGATTATTCAAAGAACAAACTTTTCGATATGCTTCCTGAAAGGAAGTTCTCCTGCAAGGATAAAAGTTTGAGGTTGGAGCAGTTTCGAAGGTCATCAGGAATAGTACCAACAAGGCTATTATTCCATAAAAGCATATGTAGAAGATTTTGAAGTTGTCCTATGCTCTTTGGAATTGAGCCTGAAATCAAGTTACTTTCCAGATATAGATATTGCAACTTAGTGCAATTTCCAAGCTCTTTTGGAAGTGAACCAGAAAGTAGCTAATTATATATATATATATATATATATATATATATATATATATATATTATATTATATATAATATATATTATATATATATATATATATATGTATGTATGTATTTATTGTTTGGATTCTCTTCAGGTATCCTATAGATGATGGTAGGCTACCTGAAATACTCATATGAGCAAGTCCGAGCATGACCAAGTTAGTACAATTGTCGATATCGAACGGGAGTTCTCCCGTGAGATTTTGATTACCACCAGCTCGAAACAATTGAAGCTTACTTAAAGTGCCAATGCTTTTCGGGATTTTGCCAGAGAGAAAATTATTACTAAGTGAAAGAGATATAATAAGGTTTTAAGGTTCCCAATGCACAAAGGGATAGAAACTTCAATATAATTAAAGTCAAGTGCAAGAATCTGTAAGTTGTTTAACATACAGAGTTCATCAGGGATATTTCCTAAGACATTATTGTTGCTTATATTAATCAAAGTTAAGCATTCAATGGCTCCCCACTCTTTCGGGATGTTGTTGGTGAGATTTGTGGATGATAAAATAAGGGTGGTAAGATTTTTGAGGGGTTGTAAAGTGGAAGGCAATGGACCATGCAACTCAATCGATTGCAAAACTAGTTCAACAACTTGTCCATTTTCATTGCACCGAATACCAAACCAATTGCAAGGATTTGGGTTCGAAAGGTTCCAGAAATCGAATGTGTTTGTTGTGGTGTCTAAAGTGTTACTCCATGATACAAGAGCTTGGCCTTGTATATCGATGGAGTGTGCTAAGGTGAATTAGGTAACCAACAATAATATTGCATAGGCGAAATTAGTAAAATAAGGAGAAAGTGAGACAAGATTTCTCAGAGATGATGACATAGTTGGAGCAAAAAACTTTGGAAATTTGTGTTGTTACTCAAAAAGAATAGAATGAGCTTAGAGATTTAGACTGAAAGGAAGACAGTTTGTTGTTTTCTGAGTATGATATCATGGGAATACATGCATATATATAGAAGTCGGAAGTTATAATGTAGGTGTCAAGTGGACAAGTAAGATATCGTTGTTGGGGGGTCTTTTCCATTTTTAGCTAATTCAAGGCTCAAACTAGTAATCCAATTACTTAATCAGTTAATCTCTTTTTAACTCAAGAAAATTCCGTTTTACCAAAAAAGAACTGGTCTTTACACTGAATCTGCCCATGCTTAAGACCACAACATGTCAACAATATGATTTCACAAAGAAAATATATTTTCACAAAAATAGGGAAATGCTTCCCTGTGGTTCTCTAAATTATGGCATAATCCCCACAATCATTGAGTTTTAAAAAAGAACAGTTGCAAAAACATGATCTTACTCCCATTATAAGAATAATATTACTGATGATTTGAATTCGTAAGGTACTCAAACATTCACAATTCACAACTGTACTTAAAATTAGAAGAAAAAAAAATTAAGAGAGAAAGAAAAACTTAACTCTACAGCCGCCCAAAGCACAACGCCACCACCACATAAGTCCACGACACTTGTAAGCATCCGATTCCGAGGACCATTCCTCCGAAGCTGATTCGAAAACAAAGAAAAAATATTCATTTCTTTAATCATCTTTGTACCCAACATATTAGAACAAAAGATGATGATGATTGATGACTGATATCACACCAGAGAAGGGGATAGAGGATAGAGGATAGAGGAAAGTTGGAAAGTTGGAAAGTTGGAAAGCAATACTTTTCTCATTTACTGCAACATTTCTTCTTTTCTTTTTGCAAAACATTAGGACTTTTGATAATAAATTAGTTGTTGTTTCGGGCGATACGTCTCAAATTATTTATAAATGTGTATTTGAAATCTTCAAAAATAAAAATAATATTTTGTTTGAAATGATTTTTTCTCTCACAAAAAAAAGGTCATGGATTCAAATCTTGAAACAAACATTTTATTGTTTAATGTCCCATTTGATTGTGTGGGAAAGGAGAAAGTACATTTAACAACATGACATTTGTTTGTCTTGGATTTTAAATATATATATATATATATATATATATATATATATATATATACATATATCTCGAAAAAATTTGTTTTGATAACATTATTATACTTTGAAGTAATTTTTTGTGGAACTTTCACTTTGAAAGCCAAATATATTACTATCTTCGTTTCTTTTTAATTGATACACTTTGACATTTTATACTATTCATAAATTTCACTTTGACCATTGTATGTCATTTATATGTGAATAAGAACATAGTCACGTGGGATCTTGTTAAATTCGTCGTAACATGTATTTTATGATTGTATTTTTTATAATTTTTACAAATACAAAACTAAAGATATACTTCCTTCGTTCCATAATAAGTAAAACATATGAATTGGACACAAGATTTAATAAACATCATTTTCAAAAGGCAAAAAGTCATAAAATACCCTTTTCATTATCAAAAGCAGGAGAGAGAGAAAAGCAAACCACACAAGTTTGTGATGAATACCCTTGTCATTTTGTCACTTTCTTTTTTTCATTTAAAATATGTTTCACTTATTTTAAAACGTTCTAACATAGTAAGTGTTTCACTTATTATGGAATGGATGAAGTATGTCCTAAAATTTTATATTGACATGCATGAAAAGAGTAAGTGTAACAATTAAAAAGAAACAGAAGAAGTACTAAAAGAAATCTAGTATTGCACTTGTCTATAACTCTATGTTAATTTATGTAAATTTATTAGTGTACTTACTACTTAGTTTAAAACTTGTTTTCTTAAGGTCAATATGACAAAAACTCAAAAATGTTATATTCTTACTTTTAATTCCATGATCTGATAAAGAAATCTTGGTGCTAATAATAAGGTCAGCATAGAGAAAAAAATTCCATGATCTGATAAAGAAATCTTGGTGTTACTAATAAGGTCAGCATAGAGAAAAAAAAAACTTGAGTGTTGTAGATTACAAATATAGCTTGAGTTATAATACAATTAGCAATCTTGTCAATGTATCTTTTCAATAATTCATGTCACTTTAACTTTATGTAAAATCATCAGCATTATGCACCCGAATCATGAAAAATTATTGTCTCATTCTCGGCATGGCAACCAAAACCAATACCATAGTTTTTCTAAAAATTGAGATAAAACGAGAAGTTAGTTCTTGATGGGAGAGTGAATATTATATTATTTAATGTTGATATTTTGAACTATATGTTGAGATGGATCCAACAACATCATACATGATTATATTTTATTTTACATAATTTCATAAACATTGAAATATTATGTTGGGGGCTAAAAAGTGTAGACATTTTATCCTGATATGGGGCGTGAGTTCCCCTACCCCATCACCATATAACACACTTTTTTATCCTAATTATTTGCCATTAATGCTTAGGGAATTAGAGATGCAAACCAACTACTCCCCCGTTCTAAAATATAGTTTCCATTTCCCTTTTCTCATAGTAATTTATGCAAATAGAATATAAGAGGGATATTAAAGAGTTTTTGTTTATTTAAATATATTTTGTATGGAAAAAGATGATTTTAGGAGAGAGAATGAAGAATAATTGGTGAAAGAACATTAATTATAACGTTTTGGTTGAATAAACAAAGGAAAAATAAAATTTAAGAAGCAAATAAATGATGGGACACGATTTTTCTAGACAAAGTACGGAAAAATATGGAACTAAATATGGAAATGAGAACTATATTTTGGGACACACAAATATTTTGGAACGGAGAGAGTATTACATTTCATAAGAGACACAAGTGTTTAACTTTTAGAGGCTATATATAATATGTTTCCTACACTTTTTCATAATTAAAATAATCAACCACTATCAAAGAATAAACAATTTCTGTCAAAAGAAAAAAAAAAAGTTAAGGAGAATGATGAATTACTTTGACAATTCGCTAATCAGCAGAATTTTTTTTTTTTGAATGATTAAGTATGAAATACTACTGTTTCCAGAATAAATTATACAATACTACTTGTAAATGTTCAATCTAATACAATAACTAATAGCACAACCTTAGATGTACTTGTGAGATAACAAGACAAGTGAGTCATAAGATAATAATAACTTAATAAGTAATTTTTCTAGAAGTATATTATTCTATGTACTCCCTAGTCTATCCGTCTTAATAGATTTCTTAAATCTCATTTGAGCATCATTCATAGGTAAGGAAAATATTTAAAAGAAATTCCAATATATATAAGAAAAAGCATAGTCATATGCGTCTTGCTTGATTCTACTCATAGTGTATATTAGAAAATTCAAACTTTTATAATTAAGGATTATTAACGATGCAAACGTACATCTGAGAAATGAAAAATCTATTGTATTTTTTTTTTGTTCTTTTTTGCAGAAGGCTCGTTAAGTTAGTTTTACGTATTGAACTTTACTACTTTAGCGACTTTTAGCAACTAATTTGAACTCCTTTTTTCTAATATATTGGGTACCAAAGTTAATGAAATCACATGACACATAACCTACTACAACAGATTGGTTACCAGTTAGGCCCAATTAAAATGATAAACAGCAATAGTTGGATCTTCTAAAGAATAATCAATAATTGGGTTCTATAAAAAATAATGATACATAATTGAAACCCTAGGGTCAATTTTTCCTATACACACAAAAGAAAAATCCAAATAATTCTTTACCACATTCCAAATGTTTTACACATATTATGTCAAAACTCAAAAGGATGACAAATGGACGCTAATGGTGCTTTATTTGAATAGTTATATTATGATAAAACCAAACATAAGTACTTCAGTATAATTTACTCGCGATAGCTAAAGTATAGTCTATAATAAAGAACTTTGAATGTGCATAAGGTATTATTACTTATTTTTATGTGACAACCAATAAGTTAAAAGTCATAAGTGATCAACTACGAAGCATCTGCATGTCCAGAAAGTTAGGGTCCCAATAAGCCCAATAAGTCGTTTTAATCTAAAGCCAAATGCAAGCTCTAGCATACTTTTATTCATGATAGCTACGTACATTCTACAATAAAGAACTTTGAATGGGCATAAGGTGCTATTGATTTTTTTTTTTTTTACCAACCAATAGGTTATAACTTATAACTGATCAACCAATAAACATCTGTATGTCCAATGTCTTTTCCTTTTATTTTTTTTATTAGGAAATTAAGTTAGTCCAAAGGCTAACTCCTACAAGCCTACTAGCATATAGAAAATACCAACACATTGGCTGGTAAGGCATGCATAACATACTAAGGAAATACCCCAGCATAATGCTGGGGGTAAGGATCGAACCCTTGACCTCAAGGGCCAAGGTGGAGCGCTCTACTCACTTGAGTTAACTCCTATCCTTGATATGTCCAATGTCTTAGGATTCCAATAAGTCGCTTTAATTTAGAGCCAAATACATACTCCATCATAATTTATTCACGATAGCTAAGTAGAGTTTACAATAAAGTACTTTAAATGGGTATAAGGTGTTATTGCTATTTTTATGTGACCAGATAATAAGTTACAACTTTTAAGTAATCATCCAATAATCATTTGTATGTCCAATATCTTCGGATTCCAATCATTCGCTTTAATTTAGAGCCACATACATACTCTAGCATAATTTATTCACGATTGCTAAGTATACTCTACAACAAAGAACTTTGAATGGGCATAAGGTGTCATTTCTTATTTTTATGTGACCAACTAATAAGTTATACTTTATAAGTCATCAACCAATAAGCATCTGTATGGCCCATGTTCGAGGACTCAATAAGTCGCTTTAATTTAGAGCCAAGTACAAAAGTGAACAAACAATTGATAGTATCGACGGAAAAGAATAAATGAAAATTTAGGGACCAAAAGAACATAGATGGAGGATCCCACAACGTGCGCCACATATATTGCGATAGGTCCATATCGAAGCTTTGAGACTTGCTCGGCACAATCACCCATATACTCCATGTAGTACATTTTGTATTTAGTTGGGTTAAGTTTATCCTTATAAGCTAATGAGGAGTGATAAAACAAGAGCAGCTTTGGTCTATTTGGACCAAAGACTGGTTTTGTGGCTTTAATAAGAAATTCATAATTTTACCTGAAGGTGGAGGTGATTAGTAACTTTAAACATACAACAAACATTATTACAAAGAAAGCAGTAAAACTGTATGATTCAGAACTGAAAAGTAATTAAATATGTATTGGCTTATGAGGAGTGATAAAACAAGATCATCTTTGGTCCTAATAAAATAAGGACTAAAGTGTAAAAAAATTTTTACAAAGGAGTTGAGTAAAAGGGACAAATGTATGCTATTTAAACAAGATTAATATGTTCAACTAGTGTCTTCATATATAAAACAAGTGTCTTCATAAAAAAACAAGTGTGTCTGTATATCTAAACAAGTGTATGCTAATTTTAAAAAATCGGTAAAAAATCAGAATACCTTTTACTCAACTCCTTTATAAATATTTTTTTGCACTTTAGTCCTTACTTTGGTCCAAATTCCTTCGTGATATCAAATCCAACTAATAAATGAGCAAAAGTAACATTCTGTTGATGAGTGGTACACTCCCCGTCATAGACTGAAATGTCAATCATACTCCATTTTCAGCTCAAAGATTCATGACCCCAATAGTTCAAAGGCAAGTTATAGAGCCTAATCCACAAAGGAATGACTCTTATAGGATCTCCATCTGAAAATCCAAAACTTTAATCACTAGGGGTCGGCTGTTAATCTTGTGGGGCCTAGCATAAAGAATTTAAGTCCTATCCTCAATACTTGCAAACTTGACGATAAAATACCCCTTATCATGAAAGAAGACTCTAGGATTTGACATATGATTCCAAGATTGCTCAACATATCTAGTAATAACACTAATAGATGGTGTTTGCCCCACTACATACAAAATTACAGCAGTAGACCAAAATTCTAAAAGATCATCTACTTCAGATTGAGGGAGTTAGGTTACTTTTTTTTACCTTCCTTTACCAGTGGTGGGATGAACTTGAGAGATACTCCCTTAGCTATGAGTAATTCCTTGCTTCAACAGTGGACCACTTGGTTACAGGGGCTCCGATCGCTTAGAAGCTCCTCCTTTGTCTTGTGGAATCTCTGTCCCCAAATCACTCGCCTCGTCATTAGTAGCTCCAACATCAGTTTCTTCTAGAATAACCTATGGCTCCTTGATTTGCATAGGCTTTTCCTTCGATGTATATCAGAGGAGGACTCACCCGTGCCCTAGATTTATGAGCCTTGAAGGTTTCATTAATCGCATGATAGCTTGTATGGCAGGCGAAGCATTAGCAGTAACTTCACGAGTTATTGTTACATTGGCTTCCTTAGAAGGTAAAACAAAACTGTTATCTTTATTACCTTCCTTAACTTGATTAGCTTGAGGAGAAAGCTGGGGGTTTTTTCGACGACCCATCGAGGACAAGCAACAACTAGCTTAAGACCTAAGCAATCGTCCTTTCACCATGGAGAGAAAACCCTGAAAATACTAATTATTAGTGAGAACATATATTAAGTTCTTTCTTAGATGTATAAATTATGAAAGAAACAAAAATAAAGTTTGAGAGTTTAAACCATAGAAGAAGATGGTAGGCAAGAAATGTTGGTTATCTTAGCTACTATAAAATAAAAATAAAATAAAAATAATAAAGCTAAAGGAAATGACATAAAAGCCAAAAGACCAAATATATAAGGAAAAATTTCATAAACAACTTCCTATAATCATTTTTTTTTTTGAAAAAACTACCTTATATAATAAATTTCTTTCAATATACTTCCATTTTATCGTTAATGGGGTTTAAACACTAATAATTGAGTTACCGTAAATTGCTTTTCTTTCTTCCCTTCTCGTTTCTCTCCTTTTTTTTCTTGCGACCCCACCGACAATAACACCTGCGACGATCATATATTGATTAATATTAAATATAAACGTAAAGTGGTAGTATATTGAAGTGAATTTGTTATATAAGGTAGTTTTTTAAAAGGTGTTTTTTTGAAAAAAAAATTGCTTATAAAAAGTAAATTTTGCCGATAATAAAAAAGCAAAAGATTGAAAAGACAAGTTTTCTCATAGTCGGTTGTGCATTATTCTCTCTTGTTTTTGCATGTCTTTGAAAGACAACATCATTATAGGTGTATTTCCTTCACCTTAAAATTAAAGAAATTTTTAGGTCTAATAAGTTTAGATCAGGTGTAACAAAACACTCAAAATAAGTTCCAATAAAGATCAACCAGGTCTAATAAGTTTAGTTCATATAAATTCAGGTTTTTTCAAGTAAAGAGAACACACCCTATTTCAGATAAATAAATTAAGAGAGGAGAGTTGATGAAGTCGTGAAGCTAGTATTTTCAATTCTATTTTTCATAGAATTAAATGAGTTTAGGGTTACATTGAAGGATAAGTTTGTTTCAATTTTGAGTAACATTAATCAATTTAAGGAAATCTTTTATTGGTTTAAGGGTGACTTTATAGTTTATTTTTAAGATAACTTTAATTAATTTGAAAAGCAAATTTCCTAACCAAAGTAAGTGTAAAACTTTGATTAGTTTTATGGTAACTTTGATGAATATATAAAATATCAATTATTTAGTTAATTTCAGGATAATTTTGATTATTTTTCGGGTAACTTTAATTAATAGAGGGGTAACTTTGATTAATTAAATAAGGGTAACTTTGATTAGTTTTAGGTTAACTTTGGTCAGTTTTAGGGTGACTTTAGTTCACTTTTAGGGTGACTTCATGTATTGTTAGTGTAACACCGCCAAATTTCTCTTTTTTGGAAAACTTATTTTTAATATAAAACTCCTTGAGAAATTAAACTTGAGAGTATTACCGCCACGTGATAACATTAAATGCTTTAATACTAACTACTAACTGAACTATAAACTAATGCAGCGAAAATAACTTAAATTACTCCTCTTTATTCATATATGTAAACTTTATTGTACAACTATGACGACAATAATGGAAATAAAAAAAATAAAATAACAACTCCTTGACTAGTTATGATTCCCCACTAGCTCCCCCATATGAAAGTATGCATCATATCAACCTGGAAATTATGCTCGCCAAAATAGGATCATCAAAGGGACAAAGCCATAAAACAAAATAAAAGCGTGTTAGTAAAAATATTGAGTACATGTACATGCGCAATATTAAACACTTTATTTAATTAAACTTTTGAAATATTTAATTTCAAAAAACCTTTCTTGGATACTTGATAATACTTATATAATATAAAGTATATAACCTTGAACAAAAATCCTTTTTCCTTGCCTAGGTACCTTTTTTAAAGTGTGCACACCCCCCAAGTTTAGTATTCCTTTATGAGTCTGTTACGAGAGGTTACTACCTTGTCCACATGACTTAACAAAAAGTACATGGGTAAATTATATAATAGCTACCGTTCTTACTAATAAATAACAAGTCGTTGCCTCTTTATAATTGTGATCATGAAAGATCATATAACTAATAAAAATCCTTCTGAAATAATCCACCTACAAAAAGAATAATAATTCTTACTAATTTAGCCATATAAAGGCATAAATAAAATAACCTGTTTAAGAGGTAACTTTTGAAAAATAATAATAATTCAAAAACTCTCCTTTTTAATATTTAAACATGCATTTAAATATCAAACTCCTTGTAAATTATATGAACATAGATTAAAAGATCAAACTTTATAATAATATTGAACTAAAGGCATGATTCAAGTGCATAATAAAATTAATAAACATTCAAACATGTTCAGACAAAACACTTGCCGTTCATAATAAAACTCATAAAAAACATGGACTTCAATCCAAATATTTTCCTAAAAACATGATACAAAGGTTGCAAAATAATTATTAAAGATCTACATATACAAGCACCTTGAAAATTAATAATTACTAGGGAGGAAGAGAAATGTAGCTTAAGAGGGAGAGAGAGTTTAAACTTGAGAAAAAAATATTTATTTCTCAAATTTGGAGTGAAGAATATGATGGGTGGAGACCCCTATTTATACTGGTTGGATAGGTAGAATAGGAATAGGACTAGGAAACTAAAAGATAAGTTCAGAAAAAAAGATAAACTAATCTAGCTAAGATATAGCTAAAATTTAAGATTATCCAACTAAAATTTGGAAAAGATATAAATTATCTCATAATACATAATTATATAAGGTAAAATAAGTAAAATATAAGTAAAAAGATAACAAAAGATAACCAAAACCTTATCAAACTATCGTGTGATATAGGCGGAATTCATTTTTTTTTCTTTTCTTTTTATAAAACTTATTTTTTCTCTTTTTTATGTAATTCTTTTTAGATTTTGTTTTAAGAAATACCTTCAACTACTAAACTAACTCCATGGAATATAATTTTTAAACTTAGGCCTAATATATAATTTGGGCTCGAATTTATTTGAAAACCCCGTAATATATCTTAAAAGTTTATTTAAAACCTTTATAATTAATAATAAACCTCTTTAATAAATAAAACCCTTTTAAAAATTATAATTAATAACTTACGAAAAATACGAAGTATTACAGTTAGAGTAACTTTTTTAGTTAATATTGGCGTAACTTTGATTTTTTTTTTAGGAGTAACTTTGATTATTTTAGGATAATGTTAATTAATGTTAGGGTAAAAAATTTAAATAAATACTTCCTCCATTTCATACTACATTGCAAAGACATAACTTTAATCATTAAATATCTCTATTTGCTTATAATTATAAGTAAAATTGTGAAAAGTTAATATCTTGAAACCATATGTCGAGATGAATCTAAAAAGATCCTATACGACTATCTTCTTTTTATGTTGACTTAGCAAAACACAGTTCGACGAGAGTGGGCGAATATAATGTAAAAGTCAAAATGTTTCACACATATTGAAATGGAGGAAGTATATATAGCTTTGATTAGCTTGAGGGTAACTTTAATCTCTATTATATAAGGGAAGGGGGAGCAATGGTGTCCTCATTTGAAATGCCTATATATATTGCCCCCCTTCCCTTGCTAATCAAAGCTATATATACTTCCTCCATTTCAATATGTGTGAAACATTTTGACTTTTACATTATATTCGAATGGTGTCCTCATTTGAAATGCCTATATTCCCCCCTTCCCTTGCTAAATTACAAAAGGATTGTCAAAATCAAAATCGACACTCAAAGAAAACTACCGAAAATTTATTTACAACACTCACTTACAAAGCACTCACAAATCACTTAAAAGAAGATACTTTACACATCACTCATACAATTGAGAAAATCACATTATAAAAATCACGCAAATCACTCAAATAATCAAGAAACTTTATTAAAACTTAAAATTAACGTACAAACTAAAACTAATAACCTAGAACGTCAATACATACAAAAATATTTACAAAAATTTACTTACAAATCACTATTTTCAAGAACCATTAATAATTAATGGTGGGTTGTAACACCCCGATAATTCTCTTTTTCTAGAAATAACTTTATAATAAACCTTAGAGAATTACCCAGGCATTATCGCCCGTGGATAACGTTTCGGCTTACTCAGAATTTTGCAATGGAAAACAATTTACTAAAACCAACTTTATTGAAACTCATTAAATAAATGACAAGTGTTTGAAAACTAAAACACACCAACTAAATAAACCTCAAACTTAAGTAAAGATGTCCCTACGAAAACAACTTAAACTATGCTAAGTATAAGCCTCTCCATTCCAGATTCCCAATGAGATGCATCTGCGAACCTGTAATGTCAATGCAATACTGACTCTGCTCACCAGAAGGATCATCACAGGACCAATAGGCAAAGCCATGATCACACACACAAACAAGCACGTAATCAGCAAAGCTGAGTACTACATATCAGACATAAATAATCCTAAGCATGATACTACAAACATAACTTGCAGGAATAAATAATAACATAAGTAAATAATACTCTACAGACAACTTTTACTGAACTACACTTGACCCAACTTTTATTACTTTAATGGATTAGTTATTGGACGAGTTGACCCAACCTGAAAATAGGAAATACGGGAGCTACCACATATTCCAGAATGACCTGCAATATCGAGGAACCTTTGAACTAAAGAGGAATGGTGATCAATCCAATCCTAGAAAAGCCATGGACTACCACCATGTACTCCAACCCTTAGTGTCCAACTCTAGACGTGCACTAGTCTAAAGTCTATAACTTATTCTCGTTTCACTTTACGTAAATATATTTTATTATTGTGTTGACACAACCAAGCAAATAACACATAAATAGTAATCACACAATCATAACAAGAATCCTTTTTATCTTTGGATTAACAAGTGTTCACAACTTATCAATCAAGACTCCTTTTATTTCTTTTTATCCTTTGTTGAACCTAGCCAACAGAAATCCGTAACTTATATTGGTATAACTCATACTTACCAAATAAGATCCACGGTTCTTATAAGATAAATAAATAATCTCCAAGAATCTATGTAACACATGATTCCAACTTACTTACATTAATTCACTCACGAATTAATACCAAAAATGAACTTATCTGCTTGCATCAAACTTCCATACAAACAGTCATACTCATAAATATTCTTAGTTTACATGTAGCACACAGGCAAGTAACATGTAAAACAATTTCAGTTGACATATATATGAACAACAAAGTCCTATACATGATACTAATAAATAAAAACATCCCTAAGGCATGTTTCTAAACCATATAGCACGTAGACTATGTACGTACCTTGTGTAAACGAAACGGTAGGCCACTTTTCCGATCTAAAAGTCCCCTACTATGAATTCTCCGCCTAGAAAAATAAAATAACAAGTAAATACTTAAATAAAAATTTACAGAACTTTAAAAACGTCCCAAACCCTTTTAAACGTCTTTAAAATCGTTTTTATGTATTAAACTTTCGTTATTTTTAATCCCTAGTATAGTACAACTATTCTAGTGATTAAAAATCATTAAAAACCTTAAAATCATACTTTCTGAAATTCCAGCACTTATAAAAATTTATAAACCTTCTGAAAATAATTTAATGCATATAAAAATCATATTCTAATCAAAACTCATATTTATACTTTAAATATATAGTTTCTAGTGATTAAAACCCTAAAAACTATATCTTTCATAATAAAAACTGAAAATAATAAATCTGAAATTATATTTTTTAACATATGAAAACCGAAAATATATTCTTCTAATAAAAAATAATTTAAATCATAAACATGCTAAAAAAATAAAATAATGTAAAACTAATACTTTAATGGAATCTTAGAGAAGAAGAAAAAGAACAACACAACAAGGAGGAAAGAGGGCGCGGCAGCAGTGACAACAAGAAGGACCGGCGGCAGCAAGGTCTTCGCTTCAAGAAAATATTTGTGACGTTTCTTGTTCAACAAGAAACGTTACTTAGCGAAGAAGACAACTTTTGAGAGGAAAATATGAAATCACGCACGGAAAGAGGAGAGAGAAAAATGTCGAGTGAGAGGAGGAGGAAAATATGAATGGCGTGATGTATAAAATAAATTGTGTGGGATAAAATAATTGGGTTTTAGGATATTAATAAAGGCTAATCCTTTTGGTTTAGGAAAAGAGATAAGATTTAAAAAGATTTGATGACTAATAAGATGATCAACTTAGGACTTTAATCATCAAACAGACTCTTTTCCTTTTTATCTTTTAGGAGTTTGATTCCATTAAACTTCTTTTTCAAATAATACTTTTAATACTTAAAGCTTTTATTAGACAGCTTAATTAAAAATTTTCAATTTTATTAAGCTATGAAAATATTTTTAGTTGACTTTTAAAATAGTCAACCCTTTTTAAAAGTCAAATCATTTTCCAAACTCATTTGGATTTAAATATAACTACATAAATACTTAATATATTTATGAAAATCCTTTAAAAATTGTGGGGGATTACAGTCTACCCCCCTTAAAAGAAGTTTCGTCCCGAAACTTAACACAAACCCTCGTACTTTCAAAAGTTTGAACTAACATTTCGAAAACTTTTGGAGAAAAGTAGTGCTCTCGTGCACTTTCCCATTTTTAAAACACTTGTGTTACTTATGAACACTTTTCTTATGCGGAGACTCTACCTATTTTTGCACTAACATGTGCAAATTGCCCAACATAGGCATACATATGCATGAAAATCTCATAAAAATACACAAAAGCGCGAAATTTATCGCATTCTACCCCCCTTAAAGAAAACGAGTTACGCCCTCGTAACTCACCTCAAGGAATAGGTCTGGATACTTTTTCTTCATATCCTCTTCGGCTTCCCACGTTGCCTCTTCTGACTCGTGGTTAGACCAAGAACTTTGACAATATGAACATCTTGTTACGCGTACTACGCACTTTCCTGTCGAGAATCTTGACAGGTCTTTCCTCATAAGTGAGGCTACTATCTATCTGAACTCGTTCAGGCTCTAACACATGGCGCTCATCAGGGATATAGCGCTTTAGTTGGGATATATGAAACACATCATGCATCTTTTCAAACTCCATTGGCAATGCCAATCTATAAGCTACTTTCCCAATGCCTCCAAAATCTCATATGGGCCTACATATTTAGCACTCAGCTTGCCCTTTTTCCCAAATCTCATAACGCCTTTGGTGGGTGATACTTTCAGGAATACTTTATCACCTACAGCGAACTCATCTTCGCGCCGTTTTAAGTCTGCATAACTCTTCTGCCTATCTTGCGCAGCTTGAATTCGAGCCTGAATCAATCTAACATTCTTGACGGTCTCCTCAATAAATTCAGTCCCCAAAACTATATTCTCACTATAGTCATTCCAGCAAATGGGACTTCTACACTTCCGTCCATATAACGCCTCAAAAGGTGCCATCTTTATACTCGCATGGTAACTATTGTTGTAAGAAAACTCAATCAAATCTAATTGGTCCTCCCAACTTCCTTGAAAATCTATAGCACAAGCTCGCAACATATCCTCCATAGTTTGGTTAGTCCTCTCAGTCTGACCATGGTCGCAGGGTGAAAGGCGGTACTCATCTTTAATGTTGTCCCAAGGTTTATTGGACCTTTTTCCAAAACTTAGATAGAAATCTAGAGTCACGATCCGAGATAATGTCCTTTGGAACTCCATGCAATCTCACTACATGCTTGATATAGGTTGTAGCGAGTTGCTTCTTCTTCCATGTCTCCTTAATAGGTATGAAAACAGCGGACTTGGTCAGTCTATCCACAAACCCAAATGGTATCATTTCCACTCCTCGACTTGGGTAAGGCAGTCACAAAGTCCATAGAAATCGAATCCCACTTCCATCTAGTAACCTCTAACGAGTGAACTTTCCCCATGGGTCTCTTATGGTCTATCTTCACTTTCTGACAGGTTAGACACTTAGACACATATTCAGCTACTTCTCGCTTCATGTTCGGCCACCAATAGATCACCTTAAGGTCTTTATACAGCTTGTCACCCCCAGGGTGCACAGAATATGGAGTGTTGTGCCCCTCGTCCATAAGACGTCTCTTAAGGTCATTGCACTTCTGTGGTACACACCACCTCCCTTTAAACCTTAGACTCCCATCATCATGAATCTTGAAGTCTACTTCCTTACCTTGCTTCATTTTCTCTTTAATCTTATCTAGATGCTCATCACCGGCTTGACCCTCAATAATCTCATCGAAAACTGACACTCCCAAAGAAAGATTACTAAGTCTAGCCTCACTTTCCCCAGGATTTAGAATTTCTAGGCTCAACCTTTGCATATCTCTACACAACTCCTCAGGGACTATCAAAGCACTCAAGCTATGACTCGATTTTCGACTCAAGGCGTCAGCAACCACATTTGCTTTCCCCTCATGATACTGGATATCCAGATCATAATCCTTAATCAACTCTAGCCATCTTCCACTAGTGGAAAAATGAAGAAGGGCTGCGCTAAAAAATGCATGTAGGGCTGCGCTTTTTGACAGCAGCCCTTTCAGTAGCAGCCCTTCACTTTTTAAGTAGGGCTGCGCTAGAAAAGCGCAGCCCTTAAGCTACAAGGGCTGCGCTAGTTAGGAAAAAGCGCAGCCCTTCTGAGCTAGAAGGGCTGCGCTTTTTCCTAACTAGCGCAGCCCTTCCTACCAAAAAAAAAATTAAAAAAAAAAATTTTTTTTTGACATTTTTTTACTCATAATCTCACATTTTCTGAAATTAAACAGAAGAAAAGAGAAACGAAACGAAAATACTAAACCCAAAACAATAAAAAGAATGAAACGAAAATGAAAAAAAGGAACAAAAACTAATATACAAAGAGAAGTATACAATAAGTATACAAGAAGTATACAAGAACATTAATCAAAACACAGATGAAAATACAAGAAATTATATACAAAGAGAAGTATACAAGAACATTAATCAAAATAAACAAAGAGAAGTATACAAGAATAACATTAATCAAAATAAACAAAGAGAAGTATACAAGAATAACATTAATCAAAATAAACAAAGAGAAGTATACAAGAACATTAATCAAAACAAAGAGAAGTATACAAGAACATTAATCAAAATATATAAACAAAGAGAAGTATACAAGAACATTATAGATCTGAAAATACAAGAACTACAACCTAATAATATTTAAATACATAAAACAAAACCCAAATACATAATTTAAGGGGAAAAAAAAAATTTCGGAAAAACTTAAAATGGCTATTTGGAGGCTTAAACGAACTCGGATGGCTTAAAAAGCCTAAACATCACAGCATAGCAGTGAGTTTGACTCGTTGGCCCGTTCCGCTTCCGAAAAGGTATCACAATAGGCAATCGGACTCCGTCGCCATGTTTAGTGCAAATCATTTCAAGGTTTTTGTCGCAAATGTTTATGGGAGTTTTTGAGAGAGAAGAGAGGATGAGAGAGAAGAGAGGATGAGAGAGAAAGGAGGAAAGAATAATGAGGGACGTGAGAGAGGAGAGAGAATAGGGATAATATATTTGACGAATCCCCGCTCAATATTTCAAAGCCCGCGATTCCGAAATTTCAAATTTTTTCAGTGAAGGGCTGCGCTTTTTTAAAAAAGCGCAGCCCTTCTTACCTACAGAAGGGCTGCGCTTTTTAAAAAAAGTGCAGCCTTACTAGTGAAAGGCTGCGCTTTTTTAAAAAAGCGCAGCCCTTCACTAGTAGGGCTGCGCTTTTACGAAAAGTGCAGCCCTTCCTGCGCAGCCCTTTATGTTTTTTCCCCTAGTGTTCTTTGCCTCATATTCAAGTCTTTTTGGGTAAATATGTACTTCAAGCTCTTATGGTCTGTAAATATCTTGCAAGTTGCTCCATAAAGATAATGTCTCCAAATCTTCAATGCAACACTATGGCAGCTAACTCTAGATCATGGGTAGGGTAATTAGCCTCATAAGGTTTCAATTGACGCGACGCATAAGCTATTACCTTACCATTCTGTTGCAACACACAACCCAAACCATTCTTTGAAGCATCACTATAGACCTCAAATCCCTCATTCCATCGGTAGGGTTAAACAGGTGCAGTGGTTAAACGATCCTTCAAGATCTGAAAAGCTTCCTCACACTTCTCATTCCACTCAAACTTGGACTCCTTTTTCATCAAATTAGTCATAGGTCTTGCTATCTTCGAGAAATCTCTCACAAATCTCCTATAATAGCCAGCTAAACCCAAGAAACTCCTAATGTCAGCACACTCTTTGGAGTTGGCCACTCACTCACAGCTTGAATCTTAGCAGGATCTACAGAGACTCCTTCCTTAGACACAAAATGACCCAAGAATGCTACTTTCTCCAAACGAAACTCACACTTAGAGAACTTGGCATATAGTTGGTTCTTCCTCAAGGTTTCCAAGATAGTTCTCAAATGTTCATCATGCTCGGTTTCATTCCTCGAATATATCAAAATGTCATCAATGAAAACCACTACGAACTTATCTAAAAACTCATGAAAGATTCTATTCATCAAGTCCATAAATATAGCAGGAGCATTTGTTAATCCAAATGGCATTACAGTGAACACGTAGTGACCATAACGCGTTCTAAAGGCAGTCTTAGGTACATCCTTATCAGCTACCCTCAATTGATGATATCCTGAACGTAAGTCAATCTTCGAGAACACACTCGCTCCATTCAGTTGATCGAATAGGTCATCTATTCTAGGCAAAGGATACTTGTTTTTGATGGTAACATTGTTCAACTCCCTATAGTCTATACATAATCTCATACTCCCATCCTTTTTCTTCACCCAAGGCGATGCACTAGGTCTGATATAACCCTTTTCTAAAAGTTCTTGCAATAATTACGTCTTCAACTCACTCATCTCAGGAGGTGCCATTCTATAAGGTGCCTTAGATATAGGTGCAGTTCCAGGAACTAAGTCTATGGTAAACTCAACAGCTCTTGCAAGCGGCATACTTGAAATTTCACTCGGAAATACGTCCATGAACTCATTTACTATTAGAACATCCTCAAGTTTCAACTCAGCTTCCTTACTCATATCTTGCACGCTACAGAAAAACAGCTCACACCCCTTTCTCATCAACTTCTGCACTGGCAGAGCAGCGATCACTCCAAAGTTCTTAGGTTTCCCAAATCGTCTATATGAGGTCAATTTTCCCAAAGGGTTTCTCAACACTACTTTCTGAACTTCACAATCGATCCTGGCCTTGTAATGACTCAACCAGTTCATCCCAAGAATCACGTCTAAGTCTCCCAAATTCAATTCTATTAAGTCATACGAAAATACAAAGTCTCCTATCTTTAAAGGCAATTTCTAAACAACTCGGTATACCTTATGATTTCTCCAATAGGTATGCTAATAGGCAAATCCAACACTTCAAAATCTACTAAACCCCAATTGAATTTTCCTCAGTCAAGCCTTGCTCAAATAACTGAGCCTTTAACTCCTCAATGGCTATTACCTCAAGTGCAAATCTAGACAATGCTATAAACTTGCTATAATACTTAGAGATGGTCATACTTCTCATCCTAAGGTTGATGAACTCTTGAGCTTTTAGTTTCCTCATAAAAGCAGGGTAAAACTTTTCTCTTAAAGCAGCAATAAAGGATTCCCAAATAAACTCTTTCGTAATACCGAGTCTAGTCTCATCTTTCAGATACAGTATAAATTGACCTACTTTCACACTCTCAGGACAGTTCACAGCCCCAAAAATCTTTTAAAACGCCCTAATCCGACTTTCTAAGAGGATAGGGTCAGCTTACCCCTAAGGTACGACAGTTTATTCTTTGCCAACAGGCGAATAGCAGAAGCTAAGGCATCATTATTGTTTGACGCTCTACTTCGTGACTGAAATCTAACGTAACTCTACTTTGGGTTCCAGCATAACTTACATGTCCATCTAATAAGGCAACACTTGATTTGATCATTAAAGATCGCATCAACATACAATTCCACTAAGTTTCAACAAGAAGTGTTCTCTAATAATCACGTAATCATCCATGTAAAATATATTCGCATCAACGTGCAAATGGAAACAAGCAAGCAAGAATATAATCACATAATGAAAAATAATTAAATAATAAAAATTTTCCCATCACGTGCCCAGAATAAATTCTTACTCACTCATATAAAGAAATAATAACTTTTATTCCTCAATCGATAATAAGAATATTCTCTCAATCCAAAATAACCATCTTATTCCTCAATAATGTAAAGAATGCTAGAGGAGGAAATTTAAGCCATTGTAGCTTGACTACTTTCCAACAACTAATCTTAAACCATAAATAAATACTCGATGGAGTTACATTATCATTCCTATCCTTATTTCCTTTATACTTTTATGGAGTAAACATTTCATCTCCAAAGTCTCCAAAGTCTTCACTAGAATAATAATAATAGTAACAATAATAATCTGAATTCCTAGATCTAGTATATCTTCAAACACTTTTAGGATGATGTCCATTTTCATCCACCTCTAAATCACTTACATTGCTCAGATAAGATCTCCAAGTAACATTGTAGATATCCTTTCAAGTTTGCGCTCTAGTACAATCAAACTCTTGAATTACTTCATATATCGCTAACAAGGATACCTACTTTTAACCCATAATGCATAATGATCTCCAGGCTAAATGACTATAACTTCGAGGCTCATGACATCGAATATTCTCATCATCGCTCAATATAATTGAGTTATGATAGCTTCCTACTCTATTAACTTGCCTAACAGACATGGTTAGAGATCTACAACAAATAAACCTATAATGGTTTAGCACTCTCTCTAACGTGTTCCCACCAATAATCAAAAGGTAAACAAAAACAAAGGCATCTAGTTATACACTTTGCAAGCAAGAATTATAAACAATTAGCAGGGAAGAAAAACATTCATGCATTATTAGCAGGGAAGTAAAATAATAATGCACTTATTTGCAGGGAAGAAATAATGATGATGCTGAACTAACTTTTTAATGCAGGCATAAATATTTCTATCCTATATGCCCTTCTTATACTACCCATTCTCACAATGCCATTCTATAAACCTCAAAGGCATGAAAAATAATGCAGACACTTTTTTACAAATAACATTACTTTTGTGCCAAAAATAATTTTTCGAAATAATAAAAAAAATTCGGACTCCAAGGTTACTCCAAAAAAATTTCACTTGAAATTTTTTTTTTCTTTTTTTTTTTTCGAACCCTTCAAACTTTCGAAAAACACAATTTTTGAACCCCAATTTCCGAAAAATCAGTTCTTAAAAAGAAATTTTGATCCTCAAAATATTTTGTGTCTTAACTTTTCGAAATGAAACGTAGGAGCAATACTAAGGTTTCCTTGAAATAACCCATAAGCTAGGTAACTTAAGAAGTTAAAATCACTTAATAAGCTAGTTAGTTAGGCGCCTATAAGTCTTAAACTAACCTAAAGCTCCCAGATACCACTTTGTAACACCCCGATAATTCTCTTTTTCTAGAAATAACTTTATAATAAACCTTAGAGAATTACCCAGGCATTATCGCCCGTGTGATAACGTTTCGGCTTACTCAGAATTTTGCAGCGGAAAACAATTTACTAAAACCAACTTTATTGAAACTCACTAAATATAAGACAAGTGTTTGAAAACTAAAACACACCAACTAAATAAACCTCAAACTTAAGTAAAGATGTCCCTACGAAAACAACTTAAACTATGCTAAGTATAAGCCTCTCCATTCTAGATTCCCAATGAGATGCATCTGCGAACCTGTAATGTCAATGCAATACTGACTCTGCTCACCAGAAGGATCATCACAGGACCAATAGGCAAAGCCATGATCACACACACAAACAAGCACGTAATCAGCAAAGCTGAGTACTACATATCAGACATAAATAATCCTAAGCATGATACTACAAATATAACATGCAGGAATAAATAATAACATAAGTAAATAATACTCTACAGACAACTTTTACTGAACTACACTTGACCCAACTTTTATTACTTTAATGGAATAGTTATTGGACGAGTTGACCCAACCTGAAAATAGGAAATACGGGAGCTACCACATATTCCAGAATGACCTGCGATATCGAGGAACCTTTGAACTAAAGAGGAATGGTGATCAATCCAATCCTAGAAAAGCCATGGGCTACCACCATGTACTCCAACCCTTAGTATCCAACTCTAGACGTGCACTAGTCTAAAGTCTATAACTTATTCTCGTTTCACTTTACGTAAAATATATTTTATTATTGGTATTGACACAACCAAGCAAATAACACATAAATAGTAATCACACAATCATAACAAGAATCCTTTTTATCTTTGGATTAACAAGTGTTCACAACTTATCAATCAAGACTCCTTTTATTTCTTTTTATCCTTTGTTGAACCTAGCCAACAGAAATCCGTACCTTTATATAGGTATAACTCATACTTACCAAATAAGATCCCCGGTTCTTATAAGATAAATAAATAATCTCCAAGAATCTATGTAACACATGATTCCTACTTACATTAATTCACTCACGAATTAATACCAAAAACTGAACTTATCTGCTTGCATCAAACTTCCATACAAACAGTCATACTCATAAATATTCTTAGTTTACATGTAGCACACAAGCAAGTAATAACATGTAAAACAATTTCAGTAAAACATATATATGAGCAACAAAGTCCTATACATGATACTAATAAATAAAAACATCCCTAAGGCATGTTTCTAAACCATATAGCACGTAGACTATGTACGTAGCTTGTGTAAACGAAACGGTAGACCACTTTTTCGATCTAAAAGTCCCCTACTATGAATTCTCCGCCTAGAAAAATAAAATAACCAGTTAAATACTTAAACTAAAAATTTACAGCAACTTTAAAAACGTCTCAAACCCTTTTAAACGTCTTTAAAATCGTTTTTATGTATTAAACTTTCGTTATTTTTAACCCCTAGTATAGTACAACTATTCTAGTGATTAAAAATCATTAAAAACCCTTAAAATACATACTTTCTGAAATTCCAACACTTATAAAAATTTATAAACCTTCTGAAAATATATTTAATGCATATAAAAATCATATTCTAATCAAAACTCATATTTATACTTTAAATATATAGTTTCTAGTGATTGAAAACCCTAAAAACTATATCTTTCATAATAAAAACTGAAAATAATAAATCTGAAATTATTATTTTTACACATATGAAAACCGAAAATATATTCTTCGTATAAAATAATAATTTAAATCACATGCTAAAAACAATAAAATAATGTAAAAATAATACTTTAATGGAATCTTAGAGAAGAAGAAAAGAAAACAACCACAACAAGGAGGACAAGAGGGCGCCGGCAGCAGTGACAGCAAGAAAGGACCGGCGGCAGCAAGGTCTCGGCTTCAAGAAAATATTTTTGACGTTTCTTGTTCAACAAGAAATGTTACTTAGCGAAGAAGAAACAAGCTTTGGGAGGAAAATATGGAAATCACGCACAAGGAAAGAGGAGAGAGAAAAATGTCGAGTGAGAGGAGGAGGAAAATATGAATGGCGTGATGTATATAAAATAATTGTGTGGGATAAAATAATTGGGTTTTAGGATAATTACATAAAAGCTAATCCTTTTAGGTTTAGGAAAAGAGATAAGATTTGAAAAGGATTTGATGATTAATAAGATGATCAACTTAGGACTTTAATCATCAACCAGACTCTTTTCCTTTTTATCTTTTTAGGAGTTTTGATTCCATTAAACTTCTTTTTCAATAAATACTTTTAATACTTAAAGCTTTTATTAAGACATGCTTAATTAAAACATTTTCAATTTTATTAAGCTATGAAAATATTTTTAGTTGACTTTTAAAATAGTCAACCCTTTTAAAAGTCAAATCATTTTCCAAACTCATTTGGATTTAAATATAACTACATAAATACCTTAATATATTTATGAAAATCCTTTAAAATTTTTGGGGATTACATGGGTCATGATAAAAAAAAATAGAGGTGTATATGTAGTGAAATCAGAATTTAGAAGTTAGACAAAGAAAAAGATTATTTACTTTTTTTTATAGTGTTTCCTATATATAATGAAACTTTTACATATATTTGGACCTATATTTTTCTATTATATAACAGCGATTAATTATCAAGGTAAAAAGGTTTATGTAGAATATCATTCAAGAATTAAAGTACAATATATCTCTATTATATAAGGGAAGAGGGGAGTTATGGTGTCCCCGAATGAAAAAAGAGACTATGTTACCCTATTCCTATTCTAAATTACAAATTCACTTACAAACGAAAGGGGGCTTCAAACAAAAATACCAAAAATATAATTATAACAATCAGTCATCACAAGTCAACTAAAATCATAAAATTGCATAAATTGTTATGCAAATCACTAAAATGAAGAAAACTTTACAAAAACATAAAAACTTACTTACAAACTACAACCTATGAAAAAATTGACTTGAAATCAAAGTGTCCACTTTCTTTACAATTTATGAAGTATTGTACTTAATTCAAAAATAGACTAAAAAATTATAATATTAGAAATCATAAATAAATTCAATAAAATTTCTATTTTTATAGAATTTAACTTTCAAAAGTAAAAAAAAAAAAAGAATGGTGAGACACTTAAGTGACAAAAACTAAACCAATCAAATTTTGCAACTAAAAACAAGTCTACTTCGTATGTCTAATGTTCAAATTTCAACTCTTATGTCGGAGAAAATCGAGTTTCTGTTTCGACAAAAAATTCAAGCACGCATCGCGTGCAAAAAATTCTAGTTTGATTAATTTCAAGATATTTTAGTTAATTTAAGGATAACTTTAGTTAATTTTAGGGCAATCTTGATAGATACTTCCTCCATTTTTTTTATTATTGCAACATTTCCCTTATTTGGAAGATTCATATTAATTGCAAAATTACTAAATTTAATTATGTTTTCTCTCTATTTCTAACCTTATTAGATAGGTTTCTTTTTTAATCTCTCTCATCTTTTTGAAAAATGTGCAACTCAAGAATGGAGGCAGTATAACGGTAATTTTAAATAAATTTATGATAACTTTAGATAGTTTTAAGGGTAACTTAAAATAGTTGTAGGATACCTTAATTTAGGTATCTTTGACTAATTTTACAATAACTTTGATAAATTTACTATGGGTGATATTGACTAGCAGTAGGGTAACTTTGATTAATTTTTGGGTAACATTTGACTGAAATGTTAGTAAGCTTTTAAGCCAACGTTGTAAAGGAACCATTTAAATTAGATCAAAAAATATAGAAGGAAAGAGGGCAATGCTACATTTACCCGGTGGGTAGTTAACTCACTGGAAATAGAGCATTAAAAAACAACTTCCTCCGTTTCATAATAGATGTCACATTGTACATTTTTGGGTGTTTTAAAATAGATGCAATAATATATTTTTTTCCTTATTTAGTAACTTTTGCCTTATACTTTTACCATTTTACCCTTACTAACTTGTTTTAAGTACACTAATCTACTTCACTTTATATGTGGTCCCCAACAGTTTTTTTTCCCTCCTTTCATATGGGAACACTACAATTAATCTACTTCACTTTATACTACTTAAACATGCTTAGAAAATTTTGCCTAGGAGTCTGTTTTAACAACAATGTAGCATCTATTATGAAATGAAGGAAGTATTAAAATTGATAAATTAGATCCCACTATTTATTTATTTCTATTAATAGTGGGTTGTTGTTCCATTGGGTAGAGAAAGTTTTTTCAAAAGAATATTGAAAGTAGAGTAGAGTGTGTTGAAACAAAGAAAGGTGGTTAAGTGTACGGAAAAGTGGTAAAGCCCATAGATCACGACCAATCGTAGTATATCTTCAATAACAACACCTATCATTATTCATTAGGCCCCCTTAACTCTCCGTACATGAATAATTATATGGAATACCTTTTGTAACTTTTAGATCCATAGATCACGACCAATCAGTTAAAGCTTTCCCTATTTGCTGCAAAGCACAAGGCCACCACCACACAGGAGCTTGAAGCATCCGCGGACCATGCCTCTAAAGCCGATCCGAAACAAAGAAAAAATATTCACTTCTAATCATCTTTTGATCACTACCAATAGATTAGAATAAATTGATTGATGAGTAATTTCATAGAAGAAAAGGGGAACGAGGATATAGGATAAAGGATAGAGGATAGAGGATAGAGGATAGAGGAAAGAGAAAAGTTGGAAAGCAATACTTATGACTATGTATAATTGGGCTTTCTAATTAGTTCTCCAACTAGCTCTCCAAAGAGAGAGAAAATGGAGAGCCACTTCTTACCCAACAATGGAGCTCTTGGTAGACGGTAGTGTCTTGGGTGTCTCTCCATGGAAACACTTTGCAAAGTGGCTCTTGGGGGAGATACCTTTGGGGTTGAAGTAAGGAGAGATAACTCTCCAATGTTTGGGGTCCACATGCTATTGCAATTACTTAAGTTTTCTTTTTGTCTTACCACCATTTAATGCTCTTTTTTATAAAAATAAAAAAACATGGTAATAATTAATATGAAAATTTGTTTTAAATAAGTCAACCTTTGCGCGATATTCCCATTTTAAGTCTACCTTTTGATTATCACTAATTGAGTTAGGCTTGTATGTCTGTTTTTTTTATTGAGTTTTAACTTGTTTGTAACATGTTCAGTAAGTTACTTATGATACATGTTACCATGTCCGTTCTTCTAATACAGGCGAGAGTGGGGGTGGGACATTGTAACACGTATCATAAGTAACCTGCTAAACAAGTCACAAACAGCTTAAAACTTAATAGAAGAAAATAAAAATACAAGCCTAACTCAATCAAGGATAATCAAAAGGTATACTTAAAATGGGAAGACCGCACAAAGGTTGACTTATTTAAAATAATTTTTCCTAATTAATATGCCAACAACTATAATTTTTCTTTATTTATAAAATGAGCTTAATATTGGATACATTTCTTACACGAAATCTACTATCTTTATTTAATTTATGAAATTAAATATTAGCATTCAAAATTAATATTTTTTTTAAAAAAAAATTCCACATTACATAAATTATGAAAAAGATAATTTTTTTTGTAATTATATTTAATTTACATGAATAACTTTATTTATATAACTTTAATCATAGTATAAAACGAGGTTCATTTATTGATATGAGGACCACAAAACAATGAAAAGTTAAATGGAGAGCTGTTTAAAGAGTTTTATTGTTGTTGGGTGTTTTAGTTCTTGAGAGTAGTGTGAAGAAAGAGAATAGATGAGAGAGAATGGAGAGCTAATTGGAAAGCCATGTACCATTGTACATGCTCTAATAAAGTTAATGCTTTCCTCATTTGCTGTAAAAAAATTTCTTTAATCTTTTGAAAAAAAATAACGTCAAGGATTTTAAAACATTAGGAGAACTTCGTCACTCTTATACTATCTTCAGCATAACCTATAAGGCTGTAAAACAACAGCAATAACTCATTACTTAAAATATAAAACGAGTAGTTTTTTCGCCATTTGGTAAACAATGGAAGCGCAGACCTGTTAGTTACTACACAATAATAATTGACCACCAAAACGTAAAAAGATTTTTGATAATGAATACTCCCTTAGGTCTATATTACTTCATCGGTTTTTTTTTTTGCACAAAGTTTTAGGAGAAACAATATTGTGGGACATAGAAAGAAATATAAACTATTATTTTATGTTAAAGTTGAATGTATGTGTGATAAAAAGTTAGTGGTCTCATTCAAAAAATAGAAAAAAGGGTAAACTAATAAGGGACATCCCAAAAAGCTAATGCTTCTTGGCTAGAGAGCTTTCCTATGGCCCATCTATTTAATATGGACCGAGAGTGGTCGGATCATGCGCCACTTAAGCTTACCTTTACCCATCGAGAAGATAATTTTGGGCTGGGAGCTAAGCCCATTTGGTTCGAGCGGATTTGGGCGGGTGATAATGAGTGTGAGGGGATCATTGCGCAAGCGTAGGAGTTTGGGGGGGTTGATTTGAACTCGAAGCTTGAGGCTTGTGCGGGTAAACTAAAGTAGTGGGGCGGTTTAAAGTTCAGAATGTGACAGAAGTGTTGAAAAAAAAAGGCAACAACTTGAGGCTCTAAATGTGGGCGGGCTTATTCAGTTACTTTACGTCAAATTGAAGAAAGGCGTGCATTGGTGAAGGAAGTTGCAACCTTGTCTAATAGGAGGAGGTGTTTTGGAAGCAAAGGTCACGTGTGTTGTGGTTGTAGGAAGGCGATTGTAATATGAAATTTTTCATCAACGAGCCCCGCAATGTAAAAGTAAAAAATACAATTCACAAAATAAAAGATCATAATGGGATTTTAGTTGAGGAGCACGAAGATATTGGAAGGGTGGCAGTTAATTCTGAACCATGTCCAGCAGGAGGAGGTGTTTTGGAAACAAAGGTCACGTGCGTTGTGGTTGTAGGAAGGCGATCGTAAAACGAATTTTTTTCATCAACGAGCCTCGCAACAGAAAAGTAAAAATACAATTCACAAAATAAAAGATCATAATGGGATTTTAGTTGAGGAGCACGGAGATATTGGAAGGGTGGCAGTTAGCTGCTATCATTCTATGTTTACTACTACTTATTCATCCATGATTTCCCAAGTCCTCGTGAGTTCGAGACACGTGTGACTGATGACATGGATGTTGGACTTAAAAAACCTTATGCGAAGGGGGACGTAAGATTGGCACTTAGTCAGATGCATGTTATTAAAGCCCCTAGCTCAAATGGTATGTGTCCTCTATTTTTTCAATCTTATTGGCACATTGTTGGTCCTGCCGTTATTCTTGCTGTGTTGAAACTTTTAAATGGTTATCCTATCCCTCCGAATTTTAGTAAGACTTTCTTTGCTCTCATCCCAAAAAAGAGTGAACCTGATCAGATGGGGGATTTTAGGCCGATGTCCTTGTGTAATGTGGTGTATAAGCTGGTCTCAAAAGTCTTCTTGTCGCAAATAATTTTTGTAAACCGGAGTGCTTTTGTTCCAAGAAGATTAATTACTGACAACATTCTTGTGGCTTTTGAATTGTTCCATCACATGAAGAACATTAATCAAGTGGGTGGGTGCATGGCTTTGAAGCTTGAAATGTCTAAAGCCTATGAATTGAGTGGGATTTTCTGGAGGCTACATTGAAAAAGTTCGGTTTTGACGAGGGTTGGTGTACTTGTGTGATGAAGTGTATCCGTTTGGTCTCTTTTTTGGTGTTAGTGAACAGAAAGCCTACCGAATCTTTACCCCTGGGAGAGGGATTAGGCAGGGAGACCCCATATCTCCCTACCTTTTTATTCTGTGTGCTGAAATTTTCTCGCATTTGATTAGGAAAGCTGAAGAGTCTCGAGGTTTAAGTGGTGTGACTATTGCTCTGGGGGCCGCTGTTGTCTCTCATATACTCTTTGCTGATTATTGTATTATTTTTTCCAAAGCCTCTAACTCTAATGTAGATATTATAAAAGATGTGCTCGACACATATTATTTTTTCCAATGCGGAGAATTTAGATGTTTGCACTCTTATTCACCCTATCTCAAGAACATTGGATACGTCCTTGATTTCTGAAATGTTCCTACCATTCGAACAAGAGAGGATCCTTAGAATCCCTCTTAGCACTCATTTTCCGCCAGACAAGGTGATTTAGGCCTTGGAAAAGAAAGGTGAATACACAGTTAAATAGGCCTACAAAGCCATTTTCTTTGATGATGCTCGTTGCAATGATGCATCTTGTTCCTATTCAAGCTCGCTATGGAACAAAGTGTGGAGTGCTCCCATGCTCCCACAAGTTAAAATCTTCGCTTGGAGGGCGTGCCATCAAGCCTTCTCCACTCGTAAAAATTTGAATCATAAAGTGTCTAGTAAAGCTGCAGCTTGTGGTGTGTGTGATAACCTTATAGAGGACAAAATGCACGCATTGTTGGGCTGTAAGTTGGCTTCGCCCATCTGAGATGAGAGTATTTTTTCTCATGTTCAAGTGAGACATTATGACTATATGGGACGTGCTTTGTGATGCATGTGTTGGCTATATGGGGGGAAAGGAATAAATGGGTCATGGCGGGAGAAGTGTGTAGTGTTGAAAAGGTTTGTAACTATGCTTTGCGGGTGCATGGAAAAGTAACGCAGGGTCTTGAGAGAAGGGTCAAGGTGGGAAAGAAAGAAGGTGGGAACGTGAGGCAGTTGGTGTGGCAGGCTCCGAAATGGGCTGGGTAAAGGTGACTTCAGATGCAAGGTGCAAGGAGGGATGAGACACAAATATAGGAGTGGTGATACGGGACGATCATGGTGATTAGGTACTGAGTTGTGGGACGTATTTCTCTCTCTCGGTGTTTGATGCTACTACTGCTGAAGCTATGGCAATACGATAGGGTCTTAAACTTGCTCAAGCTCAAGAAAAGCACAAGGTAATCGTGGAGTGTGACAATTTGACCGTTGTTTCGACTTTGAAGCAAAAAGCTTCTGGAACGAGCACTTTTTTTTTCTTATTGTAGAGGATATTCTTGATTTATTTCTTGGTTTGATAGTATATTTGGTATTTCATTAAACACGTAGTTAAAAAGGTTGCTCATTTGTTAGCCCATTTTCAGCCTGTTGAGGTGGGTGAGCATACTTGGGACCATGATTCCCCTTCTGTTGTTTTGGATGTGCTCGTTCTGATTTATTAAAGTAGACCGTTCGTTGCGGTTTTTCCTCAAAAAAAGCAATACGGGTAAACTAATAAAGATCGGATGTATTATTATCCAAAAAAATAATTTAGATAACATTATAATTCCTTTGTTTTTAATAAGTGACACAAAAAAAAGTGGGGGGAATACCAAGGAGTCCAGAGAGAGAAAGTTGAAACCACTTGTTTAACAAATCAAATTTTAGTATTGAATAATGTAGGTAGGTGACCCAATAAAATGACGGAAAAAATATAATAAAAGAGAACTATTCTTTACTACTTTGAGCTATGTGTCACTTATTGTGACATTTTCCTATAAGGAAAACGTGTCTTTTATTTAAAAAAAATAGAGGAAGTCCACTACTGCACTTGTCTATGTTAATTTATCTAATTTTATTATTGTACTTAGCTTCAAACTTAGTTTCTTAAGGTGAATATGACACAAACTCACAAATGGATCTATTCTTTCTTTTAATTCCATGATCTGATAAAGAAATCTTGGTGCTTCTAATAAGGTCAGCATAGAGGAAAGAACAAAAACTTGAGTGTTGTAGATTATAAACATAACTTGAGTTATAGTACAATTAGCAATCTTGTCAATGTTTCTTTTGGATAATCCATGTCACTTTAATTTTATGTCAAACCATCACCATCATGCACCCTAATCTGGAAAAATAATTGTCCCATTCTTGGCATGGGCAACCAATACCACAGTTTTACTCAATATTGAGGTCAAAAGAGAAGTTTGAAAAAGGAATGATAGTTTGCACGTGATTTCTCTTTTATTCTTCTTGATGGGAGAGTGGATGTTATATTGTCGCCATGGCTCATAGCCTCATATGATCTAATAATATCGCAAATAGATATAATGTTAGGATAATATGATCATACATATTGTCATATATTTTCAATCCATAATATCATAGATAAACACTTCATCTATGTCCCCGTTCCATATTACTTCAAACACTTCTTAAAGCACAATTGTCAATGTATGACCTCAAACATTAAAATCTTTAATTTTCTATGATTTATATTATACAAAGTTGATAAATTTAACTATATGTTGAGATGGATCTAACAAGATCATACATGACTATATTTTATTTTACAAAATGTCATAAACATTGTCTAAGGAAGTGCTTGAGTAATATAAAAGTAAAAATATTTCACATATTTCAAAACCGATGAAATATTATGTTGGAGGCTAAAAATTCTAGGCATTTTACCCTGATATTGGGCATGATTCCCCTCCCCCTTGACCATTTAACACGTTTTTTAGCATAATTATTTGCCATTCATGCTTACGGAATTAGAGGTGGAAACCAACTATTACGTTTTATAAGAAACGCAAGTGTTTAACTTTTAGCGCTTACATATAATATTTTCCTACGCTTTTACATAATTAAAATAATTAAACACTATCAAAGAATGAACAGTTTTTTTCAAAAGATAAAAAAGAGAAGAAGAATCACACATTGCTTTGACAATTTGCTCATTAGTAAAAAAAATGAATGATTAAGTATGGAATACTACTGCTTCCAGAAACAAGTTATACAATACTACTTGTAAGTTTTCAATCTAATACAATAACTAATAGCACAACCTTAAATGTACTTATAAAATAAAAAGGCAAGTGAGTCATAAGTGTTGAGAATTAGATTGAACAAACCAATTAATTACTTGTAATTACCACTAATCAACATTCAAATGAAAAGGTAATTAAACTAAGACCAAATGAGAAAGTAATGAAAAACACACCGAGTAACGTGGGAAAACCCAAGCACCGGGAGAACAAACCCACCAAGTAAGCACCTTTGATTAATGAAGAAAAGATGAAAAATAACAATACAAACATTAATGGAAGATTTAATGCTATTTTCTCTCTCCTCTTTCACTAAACCCTATGTTGATGTCTTTTTGAGTTGTTGAGATCCTGAAACATAAAATAAGGGGTTTATATACTTTAGGGGGGTTATTACAAATCAAGGGTCGAGATTAAAGATGAAAGACGAAAAAAGTCCCAATAGATCTGGATTACCAGGGCGAGCAAAAGGAATCGCCCGAACGAGCCAAATTACCCGCCCGGGCGAATGGGCCCTACAACATACTACCCAAAGAACAACCTTAGACAGCCCGCTCGAGCCAGACATAGCCCGCCCCGTGCAGGCGTCCATACCATAATCTGCCTTTGAGGTAGAACTTGACTTGCTTCAGCAGCTCCCCCGAGAGCTTGTCCCGGCCCGCCCGAGCCCAAGCTGGCTCGCCCGCGCAGCTGGGATTTGGGGCTCCCTTGCCTCCGTGAGCTTCTTCCTTTGACGCTTGATGTTGGCTCAACTCCATCATGACCCAACAATCTCCCAATTGGAGTTGGGGCTAATATGAACACAATGCAACAAGTTAAAAACACATACGACCCATCTGCAACCCAAATCTAACACCATATACAAATAAAAAAAAAATCATCCAAATCCATTATCACCAAAGATGCTTACTCCCCTCTATCTAGCAATAGAGACCAATTGAGGTCCTACTCAACCTCAATTTCTCACTAGGAATCACCTTAGTAAGCATGTCCGCCGAATTCCTTGAACCAGCTATCTTCTTCAAAACCAAGACACCATCATCCACCAAACTTCTAGTTTAGTGGTAGTCCCTCTTTATGTGCTTGGTTCGATAGTGAAACATAGGATTTTTAGCCAATTAAACCGCAGTTTGGGCATCACTATGCAACACACATTGTTGTTGCTTCATGTCCATTTCATCAAGAAATTTCTTCAACCATGCCATCTCCTTTCCAGCCTCTGACATAGCGACATACTCGGACTCCATAGTAGACATGGAGACACACTTTTGGAGCTTGGACATCCAACGAATGTCCGTAGCACCAATTGTGAAAATATACCTGAAGTGCTCTTGCTTAAATCAACGCATCCTCTAAAATCGGCATCAACAAACCCTTCCAAGATTACCTCTTTTCTCCCAAAACAAAGAGCGATGGAAGAAGTACCTTGCAAGTGCCTCATGAGCCATTTCATGGCTTCCTAATTTTGCTAACCCGGATTGGCCATGAACATACTCACAACTCCCACCGCATGAGCGATGTCGGCCCTTGTGCACACCATAGCATACATCATGCTACCAACGACCGAAGCATAACGAACAATGGCCATTTGTTCCTTTTCTTTTGGGTGAATCCTCCTTTGACAACTTATGGTCAATAAAAAGAGGAGAACTTCGAGGCTTTGCATCAACCATGTCGAACCTCTTTATCACCTTCTTTACATACTCCTCTTAAGATAACGTCAACGAACCAGCCGATTTATCTCTCAAGATTCTCATGCCAAGTATTTGCTTCACCTTATTACCCAAGTCCATCTCAAACTTCTTTGACAACTTTTCTTTCAACCTATTCACAAGATCCATACTAGAACCCACACTAAGCATGTCATCAACATAGAGAAGCGAATAACTTCAACCATTTAAGTACTTTTGAAAGTAGCAAGAATGGTCTCCATCCGATCTCTCAAAATCGTTTCCTAGCATGAACATGTCAAACTTCTTGTATCATTGTCTTGGAGCTTGCTTCAACCCATATAAGCTCCTCATGAGCTTGCACACCAAGTTCTCTTTACCCGAATCTTGAAACTGTTCCGGTTGCTTCATGTAGAGATCCTCTTCCAAATCCCATCTAAAAACGCGGTTTTCATATCCATTAGCTCAAGAAAAAGATTTCCAGAAGCCACTATCGTCAAGAAGATTCCAATAGTGATGACGTTCACAACCGAAGCAAAAATCTCTTGATAATCAACCCCTTTCTTTTTTGAAAATCCTTTTACCACAAGCCTTGCCTTGAAACGCCTTCTTACGAAACATCCACTTGTTGAATAGTGCTATATCTTTCCCTTGGGTACTTCACACAACACTCAAGTCTTATTTTTCACCAATGATTTCATCTCATCTTTCATGGCTTGCTCCCATTTAGAAGATTCACTAGACTTCATTGCTTCACCATAGTACTCCGGTTCACCCACATCGGTTAACAACAAGTAATACAATGATAGATAGTATCAATTTAGTGGCTTCATAAACCTTGAAGATCTCATCACTTGAGTAGTGTAGCTAGCATGTGGAGTGTTTGGTTCCCCTTGAACCTCAGCATCTATGTCATCAAGAGGATCATCCTCCAAATCAATAGATTCATCAACATTAGGAGTTTGAACATCTTGTTGAGAAGCTTGAACATCATCTACCTCAAATATTATCGCTCTTCTCTAATCCACCCTCTCTTAATTGAATCTCCACCAAAATTATCCTTATGCAAGGATTTTTCATCAAAGGTCACATCACAATGACTAATCACCACACGGTACTCATATTTTTCACAACCATATCCTATGAAGTAGCATTTAATGACCTTTGGGTCAAGCTTATCACACTTTTCGGATTGGACATAGACAACACAATCAAAAGTTGCTGCTGACAGATTCTTCAAATCTTCAAAGTAGTAGGTCACCCAAAAAAGAGGTGAGCAATGGTCTCGCTAGCAGTGTGGCAGAACACACATCTGTTGTCTGCAATCACCCACCAAGCGCACAACCTGTCTTTGGTTGCTAGTCTCCCATGAAGAGCGAACCAATTAATAAAAAGGGCTTTGGGACTAGCTTTTATATTACAAATGATTCTTCTCCACATGAACCTAGGATGGTCACTCAATAACATAGAATATATTCCCTTAATGGAGAACTTAGGAGCAGTTAATAGAGTCTAAGGAGCCTGACTCTTAATGAAAATCATCCTGGTAGAAAGGATCTTCTTCATAGACCACGAAAGTCTATTTGGAATATCAATGGTAAGCACAATATGATGCTTGATGTAATAAACATGCAACCACTTTATCTAGAGCTTATCCTGAAACTGCCCAAAATTGTTTAGCAATGGCAGCTTTGTTCCATAATGCAAGGTCCTTGATGTTCCACCCACCACACACCTTAGGCAAACAAAGAGTTTCCCATACAATAAGAGCTTTTTTAGAGCTATCACCTTAACCCGTCCATAAAAAACCTGCACAAATGATCTGGATTTCTTTAAAAACCTTCTTAGGCATGATAAAGATCTGACACCATTATGACTGAAAGACATGCAAGATAGAAGCGACTAATTGAAGTCTAGCAGCATCAGTGAGCTTTTTAATAGATCAAAGCCCGACTCTAGCCATGGTTTTATCTATTATTGGTTTACGCTCATGATAGAATAACTTCCTAGTACAAAGGGGGATCCTAGGTACTTGAAGGGAAAGGTCCCCTGAGGCATGTTGACCACATATTGAAGAACCTCTTTGGTAGGCATATCAACCCCAGTGATGTAGATATTACTCTTGTCCAAATTTGCTTCAAGACCAGAAGCAAGAGAGAACTTAGTAAAAGCATTAAAAAAGGAGTTGTAGTGACCTTATATCATCCCTAGCAAACATCACCAAGTCATCAGCAAACATCAGATGAATGATGCTAAACCCATCAAACCTTGGATGAAAATGGAACTCAAAATTATACTTAAGCTTCTGTATACATCTAGATAAATACTCTATTCCCAAAGAAAACAATAAGGGAGACATATGATAAACTCTTGTTCGTTCTCTTGCAATAATACAAACTTCTAATTATTTTCAAATAATACAAACTTTTGTCCAAAATTCCTCCAGTAGATCAATGTCAACTTCAACCTGTAAAACAAGTAATTTTTTTAAAAAAAACCCAAATTCTCTTTCTCTCTCCTTTCCTCCTCTCCCCTACCAACTGAAACCCCACCCCTCCCCCACCCTAACCCCACCTCCCCCACGGACGAAACCGCCAGGCCATCGTCACCACGCCTTCCCCCACTACGAAATTGCCCTCTCAACCACCGACAACACCACATCTCCCCTCCTCCACATCACTGCTCCCCTCCCCTACCCTCGAAAACACCACGTCTCCCTTCCCATCCCCGAAAACCATCCCCACCACTCGTTCACCCCCGAAAACCACCCTCTCCACTCCTTCACCCCGGAAAACTACCAAATTCAATCATCCCACCCCCAAAAACCACCAATCCAACCACCCTACCTACAAAATACACCAAACCCAGCCACCCCACCCTCGAAATCTACCAAACCCAACCATCCCACCTCTGAAATACACCAAACCCATCAATCCCTTCCCCTGAAACCCCCCCCCCCTTTCCCTTCCTCTCCATCACCCCTGAAAACCACCATAAGGCAACTCCTTTCTCGTCCATCTCCTCCACTCCATAGCTAATCACATGAACTTGCCTCACCGCGACAACACATTTCATCAAATACATCTCAAAAGGATTCCAATTCTAAAAATGGATTTCCGCTGCCGCTATCGAGAAACTAGGTGTTTCTTGAAACTGAGGAAAGTGGAAGTGTGATCAGTGAAAGAGGAGAAAGAATTTTGGTTCTTTGAAGAAGTGAAGGAGGTGGCGATATGACTGTTATGTCTGCCCAGGGGAGGAGTGAGGTGGAGTGGGGTGGGGGAAGAGAAAATGAGTGAAGGGGACCAACAGAAGAAACAAATAAAATAATAACAAGTGTCATAATGACCTGCTATAACAAGTTACAATCGGTATTGACCTACCAGGGGAATTTTAGGCAAAAGTTTGTATTATTTAAAAATAATCGAAAGTTTGTATTATTGCGAGAGAATGGGAGAAAGTTTGTATTATTCTATTTAAAAAATCCTTCTAATATACAATACTCCATATGTCTCATATTAGATGAGATAGGACATCATGCTATATTTTGAACAAGTAAATATGGTACAAGGTAATGATGAGATATATTTATATGAATTATTAAGCGCGGGAGACCTCAACATTTTAGTAGCAAGAACAACATGAAATAATATAATAGCGAGATCTGTTTCAAAATAAAAGTGTAATTAGATAGTTTTTTGAGATGGATTTAAAATATTAAGTGTAAATAATACTATAGGGCAAATAGAATATATAAGATCACAAAGCAAAGTATATAAACATTAAAAAAAATTGTTTTAACAAAGAATTTGAATATCTTATATGGCAATGTTCAAACATGTTCATACAAAACACCTGCCGTTCATAATAAACCTCATTAAAAACATGGACTTCAATCCAAATATTTTCCAAAAAAGATGATACAAAGGTTGCAAAATAATTATTAAAGATCTACATATACAAGGACCTTGAAAATTAATAAATACCAGGGAGGAAGAGAAATGTAGGCTAAGAGGGAGAGAGAGTTTAAACTTGAGAAAAAAATATTTATTTCTCAAATTTGGAGTGAATAGTATGATGGGTGGAGACCCCTATTTATACTGGTTGGACAGGTAGAATAGGAATAGGATTAGGAAACTAAAAGATAAGTTCAGAAAAAAAGATAAACTAATCTAGCTAAAATATAGCTAAAATTTAAGATTATCCAACTAGGATTTGGAAAAGATATAAATTATCTCATAATACATAATTATATAAGGTAAAATAAGTAAAATATAAGTAAAAAGATAACAAAAAATAACCAAAAACTTAGGCCTAATATATAATTTGGGCTCGAATTTATTTGAAAACCCCATAATATATCATAAAAGTTTATCCAAAACCTTTATAATTAATAATAAACCTATTTAATAAATCAAACCCTTTTTAAAATTATAATTAATAACTTACGAAAAATACGAAGTATTACAGTCAGAGTAACTTTTTTAATTAATATTGGCGTAACTTTGATTTTTTTTTTATACGAGTAACTTTGATTATTTTAGGATAACGTTAATTAATGTTAGGGTAAAAAATTTAAATAAATACTTCCTCCATTTCATACTACATTGCAAAGACATAACTTTAATCATTAAATATCTCTATTTGCTTATAATTATAAGTAAAATTGTGAAAAGTTAATATCTTGAAAGTATATGTCGAGGTGAATCTAAAAAGATCCTATATGACTATCTTCTTTTTATGTTGACTTAGCTAGCAAAACACAGTTCGACGAGAGTGGGCGAATAACGTAAAAGTCAAAATGTTTCACACATATTGAAATGGAGGAAGTATATATAGCTTTGATTAGCTTGAGGGTAACTTTAATCTCTATGATATAAGGGAAGGGGGAGCAATGGTGTCCTCGTTTGAAATACCTATATTGCCCCCTTCCCTTGCTAAATTACAAAAGGATTGTCAAAATCAAAATCGACACTCAAAGAAAACTACCGAAAATTAATTAACAACACTCACTTACAAATCACTCACAAATCACTTAAAAAAAGAAACTTTACACATCACTAATACAATTGAGAAAATCACATTATAAAAATCACGCAAATCACTCAAATAATCAAGAAACTTTATCAAAACTTAAAATTAACATACAAACTAAAACTAATAACCTAGAACGTCAATACATACAAAAACATTTACAAAAATTTACTTGCAAATCACTATTTTCAAGAACCATTAATAATTAATGGTGGGTCATGATAAAAAAAAATAGAGGTGTATTTGTAGTGAAATCAAAATTTAGAAGTTAGACAAAGAAAAAGATTATTTACTTTTTTTATAGTGTTTCCTATATTTAATGAAACTTTTACATATATTTGGACCTATCTTTTTCTATTATATAATAGCGATTAATTATCAAGGTAAAAAGGTTTATGTAAAATATCATTCAAGAATTAAAGTACAATACTCCCTCCGTTTCCTAAAGATCTTCCCACTTACTGTTCCTACAGATACCAAGGAAAATCAAGTTGTGTGGGGCATGGTGTGAGTAAAGTAGGAGAGAGAAACACTAGGCGAAGGGCTGCGCTTTTGTAAAAAGGCGCAGCTCTACAATTAAGAAGGGCTGCGCTTTTTCAGAAAAGCGCAGCCCTTCAATAGGAAGGGCTGCGCTTTCTAAAAAGCGCAGCCCTTCACATTGAAAAGGGCTGCGCTTTTTAAAAAAGCGCAACCCTTCTCTAGGTAGGGCTGCGCTTTTTTGAAACTAGCGCAGCCCTTCGTTAATTTTTTGTTGTTTTGGTATGAATTGCGCGCATGTACAAAAACATTTCTATTTCCCTCGTCCCATAGAAAAATTTTACGAGCGAAAAATCCCCACCACCCACCACCTTCGTTGCGCGAACCCTAACTCCGCCACCTTCTCTCCTCCACTGCATTGACGCACCACCAGCGCGCCACCTTCTCTCCTCCACTGCATTGACGCACCACCAGCGCGCCACCTTCTCTCCTCCACTGCATTGACGCCACCACCACGCAACTGCACCACCTTGTGCACCACCTTCTCTTCTCTCCTCCACTACTGCCTTTATTGTGGAGCATCACTTCTCTCACTCTCTTTTGCGATAAATCCCCTCTCACTCTCCCTTCTCTTTTACATTTCATTCTCTAATTTTTGTTTAATTTTATGGAAACTTCTATTTTTTGTGGTTAAATGTGCTTGTATTTGACTCAAAGAGTGATTGTTTGGGGTGGGTTGGGGTGGGGGAGGGCTGAGGGAGGGTGGTTTGGGGTGGGGGTGCTGGGCAGTTGGTGGGGGAGGGCTGGCAGGGGGTGGGGAGGGTTGGGGAGGCTGGACAGGGGTGGGGGAGGGCTGGCAATGGGTGGGTAGGGCTGGCAGGGGGTAGGGGAGGGCTGGCAGGGGGTGGGGGAGGGCTGGGGATGTTGGGCAGGGGTGGGGGAGGGCTGGCAATGGGTGGGTAGGGCAGGCAGGGGGTAGGGGAGGGCTGGCAGGGGTGGGGGAGGGCTGGGGATGCTGCGCATGGGGTGGGTGAGGGCTGGTAGGGGTGGGTGAGGGCTAGCAGGGGTGGGGGAGGGCTGGCAGGGGTGGGTGAGGGCTGGCAGGGGGTGGGGGAGGGTGGGGGAGGGTTGGCGGGGCGGGGGAGGGTGGGAAAGGTAGATTTGTTTGTGTTTCTTGATATGAGATTGTATGAAAACGCAATGTGATTTAGCTATATATATGAAAATAACTAGTTGTTTGAATCATCATCATATATGCCTAGATACCCGTTCAAGACTTACTCATTAGGAGTAAGTCTTGAATAGTCCCCGGTTTGGGACTGTTCTTGACGTTTGATCTCACTTAGGTGGTGAATGTGTGTCTTCTTTTCAATTCTGAGGAAAATCTTGGCTTATCGTTTCGCTACATTGTTCTCTGGGTACATATGTAGATAAGCAATTATCTACATTGTGTACTTGGAGAACTGTAGGGAAATGCTGCCGGATTTTCCTTAGAATTGAAAAGTTGGCATATATTCACTAGTGAGATTAGACGTCCAAGGATGGGTTAGGTTGGAGTGATAAGGACTTTTGACTGCATGCATACAATTGAACATGTGACTATCTTAGCTTGTTGTATACGTGTGTGATTTGAATATGTGAGTGTGTGTACTTTAATAATGATTGATGCATTATAATGAATGTTGTGTTTAATTATTAGAGGTGGTCTTCTTGAATGAGATGGATCGTACTTGGATGTATGGTAGTAGTGAATCGATTGAGTTTGTGAATGGGGTCTTGTAGAAGTGCATTAGAATATCAAACATCCTCTGGAGCAGTCGACTTTTATTGTCCTTGTTTGGATTGTAGAAATGTGAGCAAGGTTAGTAGTATACATGTGGTTAGGGAGCATGTCTTGCGCCGTGGGTTTAGGCCTCAATACCACGTATGGATTTGGCATGGTGAGCAGGGGAGGTATATGGGAAGCTCTGGAGTAAAGAATGATGTATGTGAAGAAAAAAGAAGGTGATGATGAGTTAGGGGATGAGAATTTGGATGATGAATTTGGAGATGATGATAGGGATCGGGTAGACGAGATGATACACGAGGTTGAAGATCAGTCGTGTAGAGACCTCGTATTTTTGAGTCTATGTCTCAGGCTGCTGAAAAGCCGTTGTATCCAGGTTGTACAAAGTACACCAAACTTTCCGCGGTGGTAACACTGTTCAACATTAAGTCGAACGCTGGTTGGACGGACTCTAGTTTCACATCGTTGTTGGAAGTTTTAGCTGAGATGCTCCTGATGGAAATGAACTGCCAAAGTCGTACTATTATGCGAAGAAGCTGATGTGTCCTTTGGGTTTAGAGTACGCGGATACATGCTTGTCCTAACGATTGTGTGCTTTATCGTAATGAGTATGAGGTGGCATGCGTGAAGGAGCTGGAGGTAGTGAAGGACCACCAGCCAAGGTGTTGTGGTATCTACCCATAATACCTAGATTTAAGCGCATGTTCTCAATTAAAGGAGATGCGAAGAATTTGAGGTGGCATGCAGATCGTAGGAAGAAAGACGGTTGCTCAAGCATCCGGCTGATTCGCCTGAGTGGAAAACTATCGACAGGGTGCATAAGTCATTTGGTAATGAGGATAGGAATCTGAGGCTTGGATTATGTACGGATGGCATGAACCCTTTTGGCAATCTCAGCTCGCAGCATAGTACATGGCCAGTAGTTTTAGTGGTTTACAATTGCCTCCTTGGTTGTGCATGAAACGCAAGTACATGAGTTGTCGCTTCTTATATCGGGGCCCAAACAACCTGGAAATGACATAGATGTATACCTTCAGCCGCTTGTTGAAGATTTACAGAAGATGTGGAACGAAGGAGTGTTAGTATTTGATGCGTATGCTAATGAGATGTTCACTCTGCGTGCCATGCTTTTTTGTACTATGAACGATTATCCAGCTTATGGGAACTTATCTGGGTATAAGACTAAAGGAAAACAACCTTGCCCGATTTGTTTAGATGACATGAAATCTACACACCTTAAGGGCTGCAAACATGTGTATATGCGCACACGAAGGCTCCTCAGCCGCGACCATCCCTATCGGTTTAAGAGAAGACATTCGATGGGAGGTTGAAGAAGAAGTTGCTCATAGACCATTAACTGGTACTGAAGTTTATAATCAGGTGAAGGGCATTGAAACAGTCTTTGGTAAACCTGCTAGTGAGGTTGATAGACCTACAGGATTATGGAAAAAACAGTCCATTTTTTGGAAACTCCCATATTGGAAAGATCTAAAGGTCAGACATTGTTTGGATGTCATGCACATAGAGAAGAATGTTTGTGAAGCTATTATCGCGACACTTATGAATATTCCGGGCAAGACAAAAGATGTTAAGGCGTCACGACTTTACTTGGAAAAGAGGGGATTCGACCAGAGTTGTGGGCTCAGAAAAGGGACGGAAGGAAGAAGAAAAGAGGGGAGGAAAGGGTTGATGATGAAACTCAGAAAAGTAAAAAGGTGGAGGTTCGGAGAAGAATTATTTGCCACCAGCTTGCTACACGATGTCGCGTGCAGAGAAACGGATTTTTTGCGAGTCATTGTATGGCATTAAGGTCCCTACTGGCTACTCATCGAATATGAAGCGCTTTGTTACCTTAAATGGTGAGTTGAAGTTATCGAGTATGAAATCGCACGATTGTCATGTCATGATGCAAGTATTCTTACCGATTGCAATTCGTGGGATACTTCCAAAGCATGTGAGGCACACCATTACAGAACTGTGTTCATTTTTTCATTCAATCTGCAGCAAAGTCCTAGACCCGTCGACCCTCGATTCCTTGCAGCACGAGTAGTTGAAACTCTATGCAAATTTGAGATGTATTTCCCCCCCGCATTCTTTGACATTATGGTCCATCTCATTGTCCATCTAGTTCGAGAAATTAAGCTGTGTGGTCCAGTGTTTTTGAGGTGGTGCTATCCTTTTGAGAGATATATGGGAACTTTGAAGATAAAGTTCGAATCCTGCACAACCAGAAGGTAGTATAATTCAAGGGATTGTGGGTGAAGAGATCAGTAATTTTGTGGCTGAGTATTTTGCTAGTGTTGATCCTGTTGGACTTCCGACATCCCGACACGAGGGCAGACTTGAGGGCAAGGGTACAATTGGTTCAAAATTGATCAACTTCGTAGAAAAGCGTAAACAAGCTCACTTATTTGTATTGCATCACGTACCAGATGTCCATCCTTATTTAAGTGAACATATGGAGGAATTACGTGTTAGCAATCCGGAGTGAGGGCATTGACGCAAATGCATAACAAGACTTTCATTGATTGTTTCATAAACGAGTACTCAATGATTTGGATGAAAGTGTTCCTGAAACAGTCAAGTGGTTAGCATTTGGTCCTCGTGAAGCTGTACGCTCTTATGAGGGTTATGATATTAATGGGTATACGTTTTGGACTGAACGTCAAGATCTCAAGTCAAGATCGCAACAAAATAGTGGTGTTTCACTTGTGGCGTCGTCTACACAATATGCAAGCTCAAAGATAAGTCGCCTGTACATGCTGAAAGCAACTATTATGGGCGAATACAAGAAATATGGGAGCTGGACTACTGTACTTTTAATATTTGCCTCTTGTGTTGCACGTGGGTTGACAATAATCGACGTTGTGTAAGAAACGATGATCCTTGCGGTTTCACTCTTGTTGACCTTAGTCGTTTACGTGAAACTGAGGAGCCATTTGTAATTGCATCACAAGTCAAGCAAGTATTTTTTGTAACTGATCCTGCTGATCATAAGTGGTCAATTGTTGTACCTGGTAAAAGGAGTATCCTCGGTATTGGTGATGTTGATAATGAGGAAGAATATGATGCATTTGAGGACCTCCCCCCTTTACCTATCCTGAAATTCGTGTGGAAGATGATGTAAATATGTCGGAGAATTATATGCGTGTAGATCACACGGAAGGGATACATGTACTTGAGGATCCTAAGAAAAGGCGGAAGCTCAATAAATCATGAGACATAAACTCAGGTCAGTGTAATTTCTCCAATTTGTAACTATTTTGGCCTATTTTCCTTTTCGCTCCCAAAATGTATTATGAAGTGATTTAACCCCAAATTTTCTTTGAACATGATTATATGATGTATAATGTAACTATTATGTAGATTTTTAGGATTTAATTTGTTGTTGGTTGCATTTCGGGAACGAAAAGGCCATTTCCGGCCTATTTTGGCCTATTTTGGCCTTTTCGCTCCCAAAATGTACTTATGAAGTGATTTAACCCCAAATTTCTTTGAACATGATTATATGATGTATAATGTAACTAGTATGTAGATTTTTAGGCTTTAATTTGTTGTTGGTTGCATTTCGGGAACGAAAAGGCCATTTCGCCATTGGCCTATTTTGGCCTTTTCGCTCCCAAAATGTACTTATAAAGTGATTTAACCCAAGTTTTCTTTGAACAAGATTATATGATGTGTAATGTAACTAGTATGTAGATTTTTAGGCTTTAATTTGTTGTTGGTTGCATTTCGGGAACGAAAAGGCCATTTCCGGCCGTATTTTGGCCTTTTCGTCCCAAAATGTACTTATGAAGTGATTTAACCCCAAATTTTCTTTGAACATGATTATATGATGTATAATGTAACTAGTATGTAGATTTTTAGGCTTAATTTGTTGTTGGTTGCATTTCGGGAACGAAAGGCCATTTCCGGCCTATTTTGGCCTATTTTGGCCTTTTCGCTCCAAAATGTACTTATGAAGTGATTTAACCCAAATTTTCTTTGAACATGATTATATGAGTATAATGTAACTAGTATGTAGATTTTAGGCTTTAATTTGTTGTTGGTTGCATTTCGGGAACGAAAAGCCATTTCCGGCCTATTTTTGGCCTTTTCGCTCCCAAAAGTACTTATGAAGTGATTTAACCCCAAATTTTCTTTGAACATGATTATATGATGTATAATGTAACTAGTATGTAGATTTTTAGGCTTTAATTTGTTGTTGGTTGCATTTCGGGAAGAAAAGGCCAATTCCGGCCTATTTTGGCCTATTTGGCCTTTCCCTCCCCGTGCACACCCCTCCCCCTTGCTGCCCAACCCCTCCCCCACCCCACCCCTCCCCCTGCTCCCCACCTGAAGCCCCCCCTTTCCCCCTGCACCCCCTGCACCCCCTACTGCCCCCCTGCTGCCCACCCCTACACCCCCTGCTGCCACCCCTTACACCCCCTGTGCCCCCACCTGCACCCCTACACCCCTGCACCCCCTACACCCCTGCACCCCTTCCCCCCTACACCCACCTTCCCCCTGCTGCCCCCTGCACCCCTTCCCCCCCGTACCCCCTGCACCCCTTTTCCCACCCCCTGCAACCCCCTTCCCCACCCCCTGCACCCCCTTCCCACCTGCACCCCTTTTCCCCACCCCTTGCAACCCCTTCCCCACCCCCTGCACCCCTTCCCCACCTGCTGCCCCCTGCACCCCCTGCTGCCCCCCCTGCACCCCCTTCCACCCTGCACCCCCCTGCACACCCCCTCCCTACTGCCCCCCCACTGCACCCTCCCCACTGCCCCTCCCCTCCCCACCCCTACTGCACACTCTCCCCTGCACACCCCCTCCCCTGCACACCCTCCCCCACTCCCCCCTCCCCCCTGCCCCCTTCCCCCACTGCCCCCTCCCTGCTGCCCCATCCCTGCTGCACCTCCTCCCCCTCCCCCTGTGCCCCCTCCCCACTGCTCCCCCTCCCACTGCACCACCCCCTCCCGCCCTAAATGTTTAATTATTTTTTTTAATGCGTATGTTTGTACAATTTCAGGGACATGGCGGAGGTGCATACGGATACGAGTGCGGAACACACTACCGAGGATGAGTGTTACGATCAGAGAAAGGAACAGCGGCAATTGGTTATGGCTCGCCGTGAAGAAAAAGGTTTACAAAGGCCAAGTAAGAACTTGGCGAAAAAGAGGAAAGGAAGGGGACCTACAAAGTCACTAGGGAAACCACCCTAATGACTTTGGATTACGATCATTTGGGGCAACCTTGTGGAAAATGGCGTCAAAAGTATGCCATGCAATTGGGATTTGCATGCATAAGCTCTCCATTCTCCACTCATGGAAAGAGGTCCCCGAGCTTTGAAGAAGATGATTTGGGAAGATACTATGGTAAGATTCGCTACATTACATTTAGAATCTTAACACTTTAGTTAAATATACTATGTAATATTTACTAATTTGTGAAATGCGTTCTTTGTAGAATCAATTCCATATTCCAAATGATGAAGCGAAGAAGAATTTGTTTCTATCCGCGTTGCCCAGAGGTTCCGAGACTTCAAGGCCAAGCTAGTGTCGGGGTGGATCACGAAGCGGAGAAAAGTCGGGGGAACAAAGAAGAAGAAATCTACGAGGGGAGCAACACCTTCTTCTGAGGCTTCACAGGACACATCATTTGAGGGCCCTCCAAGCTTCCATATCAGATATGGAGGCATATCACAGCTGAGGAGTGGCATGCATTTGTTGCACAAAAAACAACCCCAGAAGCTGTTGTAAGAATTTTTTACTAGCTAAGATTTAATACTTTAGATCCAATATTATTGTATAACACCATATCTAACCTTTGTTTATATTTGTTGTTTCAGGCAATTCTGAAAAATAGCGCGAATGCAAAAGCTAGGAAGCACTATCACCATCTGGGTGCTCAGTCGTATGGTCAGGCGAGAGAATCGTGGATGTACAACCATTACCCCACGATTGCGTCGACCACGACATGGGCACTAGCTCTACGACGACAGTTGCACAGCGGCAACCAGATAGAGTGCTCGATTGGTGGTGTTCCATGCATGGGGTTGATGCAAAGGGACAGAGAGTCATACCTGATCCCGAACAAAACAGATAGCTAATGCCATTGTAAGTACATATTATAAGTTTTTGATAATTTACATAATAATATAACTTGTGCGCTCACGAGTATTTCTTCTCTTATCCTTATGCAGATTGGCTTGAAGGAAAAGGAGGCATGGTGAGTTCACTCCTAGAGGACAAGTTGATGCCTTACACGAGACTCTAGGACGGGACCATATGGACGTGTGAGGGGCGTAGGAGGTGTCCGCCTCGGGGTCAGAAAGGTGTATGGTGATCAATACACCTCTACGTCAAGATCTAGTGCCTCCAGTGTCAATTCATCACCTTCCATAGATGTGGAGGCTATGAAAGCCCAGCTTCGGGAGGAGCTCAGAGCGGAGATGACTCAGAATTTCAACGCCATTTTGGCGCAGATGGGCTTACCGACTTTTGGTGCTTTCACGCAGGGCAATGTTCCTACGCACCTGTTCCTACGCAGCCTCATCCATATCCGGAGTTCACGGTAATCATTTAATATCAAACTATTGTTCTTAAATATGTTGTTTCATAGACTAACTATTAATAGAGTTTTTTTTTAAAGGAAGAGACACCATGCGAGCTATAATCAAGGAGATGGTCATGGTAGTTTCATTATCGTGGCTTATGGATCTGTACAGCCCCCTAGGGACGCGGTACATTGCACAACCAGCCAGTCGCTGATATTCACTATGTGGTCAGCGTTTCAGACATTGTGCCGGTTTCGAAGCATTTCCTCTTCCGCTGCCGAATGCAGAGTTGGTGTACAGTTATTGTCTGATGCCCTTGGCAGTTATATTCTATGGCCGCGTGCATTGGTGCGGTTATCAGATCAGGTACAATGTCTAACATAAGTTATATACATAGTTTTCTTTTATAGTTCCTATATATGATTGTCAGTAATATCTTTTAATTTAACTAATTACTAGGGTTCGGGGAAGGCCGACAGGAAGGGAAAGAAGGTAGCTTCACCTCAGGGAGGCCGACGTGCCCAAGTAAATGTTTCTACGGCAAAGTCTCCACTCATTACGGATATGGAGGTGGTGCAAGCCTTACTCAACCGTGCTTCTGGCTACATGAGTGCGTTAGCGATGCAGACGATGAAGCAATGATTGAGATTAAGTTGTCGGACCACCAATTCCACTACATTGAGGAAACATCGACCTTCATTTCTAAGGTTGATATTAAAGAATTCTTACTTGGGGAGAGTTGAATGTTTCCATGATACAAACATTCATGAGGTAATCTATTAGTATTAAATTAATAAATATACATATATGCCTTAATTAAGTAGTATTCAATCCAACTAATAATAACTTCCATAATAAGTAAGTTTTATTTTTATCAATATGAATTCTCAGGCTATTATACAATGATTGAGGCATCTAGTCAGCCAATGTTTGGTTGGTTATGTCCAAGCTTTGTACGAGATACATTGCGTAAAAACGAAAGAGGAGTGAAAGCATATCTCAAGGATTCTTTGAACGCATGTTCTCGTATTGGATATAAGATCTTCTTCTTCCTTACATTGAATCGTATGCTTCTTAAACTCACTTTTTAATTAATTAAATTGACCTATTAGTTGTTCTACGATAAAATAACATTTTTATTGGTGAGAACCATTGGACACTGATTGCAATATGTTTGTCACGTAACGAAGTCTACCACTTTGATTCTTTGCGTAAAGGAACAATACGGTCCTTACTAGTCAAATCATTGTTAAATAGGTAGCCTAATCGAAACTATATGCACACTTAGCTTATTAAATATTAAATGTACATCTAATCTTATAATAATTATTGATGTAGTGTGATGAAGAAGTTACTGCATCTGGACTTCGACAAGGAAAACTCCTGTTTGGTATTTAGTCGAGGTAACATGAGTAATTTTTTGCATCCTTTTATAGAAACACATAATACACATCTAACATGTCATTTATTGCATCTTTGGTGAATTTTAGTGTCCGGTACAAGAAGGTGGACTTGCGTGTGGGTATTACGTCATGAGGTTCATGCTCGATTCAACTATTGCAAAGATGTTGGTGATCTTCGAAAGGTATGTAACTTTTAGGTTTCCAATTGTTGTTTGTTGCATTTCGGCCTATTTTGACCTTTTCGCTCCCAAAATGTAGTTATGAAGTGATTTAACCTCAAATTCTCTTTACATGATTATATGAGGCATAATATAATAGTATGTAGATTCTTAGGCTTTAATTTGTTGTTGGTTGCATTCGGGAACGAAAAGGCCATTTCCGGCCTATTTTGGCCTTTTCGCTCCCAAAATGTACTTATGAAGTGATTTAACCCAAATTCTCTTTGAACATGATTATATGAGGCATAATATAACTAGTATGTAGATTCTTAGGCTTGCATATGTTGTTGGTTGCATTTCGGGAACGAAAAGGCCATTTCCGCCTATTTGCCTATTTGGCCTTTTCGCTCCCAAAATGTACTTATGAAGTGATTTAACCCCAAATTCTCTTTGAACATGATTATATGAGGCATAATATAACTAGTATGTAGATTATTAGGCTTGCATTTGTTGTTGGTTGCATTTCCGGCCTATTTTGGCCTTTTCGCTCCCAAAATGTACTTATGAAGTGATTTAACCCCAAATTCTCTTTGAACATGATTATATGAGGCATAATATAACTAGTATGTAGATTCTAGCTTGCTTGCATTTGTTGTTGTTCATTTCGGGAACGAAAAGGCCATTTCCGGCCTATTTTGGCCTTTTCGCTCCCAAAATGTACTTATTAAGTCATTTAACCCCAAATTTTCTTTAACATGATTATATGAGATATATTATAACTAGTGTGTAGACTTTTAGGCTTGCATTTGATTTTGATTGAATTTCGGGAAGGTATATGTCATTTTTAGAAGTACTAACTACGGTAAAATGATGAATTCTTATATATGTGTTTATTCCTTGGTTGTTTTGCAAGGTTTATGCGAATTCCACACCACGTTTGAGGAACTTCACCAAAGAAGAATGATGAAGTTCGGGATAAGTTGGCGTCCCACTATTACCGATGATTGCATAGGATGAGATTTAGCTCGAATGTACTAGTTTTCTATCAATCCTATGTACACTTTTTACATTATTAAATATATTTGAAGTTAATTATTACCTTTCTCCACTTGTCATATATTATCGTATTGCAATTTGCATTTTTTTTTGTCCAAGGGAGGTTTTGTGGGGTGGGGTGTGGGGTGGGGTGGGTGGTGGGGGCTGCTGGGGTGGGGGAGGTGGGGCTGGGAGGGGCATGGGGTGGGGGCAGTGGGGTGGGGGCATGGGTAGGGGGCAGTGGGGGGGGGGGTGTGCATGGTGGGGGGCTGTGCATGGGGCAGTGGACAGTGAGGGTGGGCAGTGGAGAGGTGGGCAGGGGTGGTGTGAGGGTGGGAGTGAGTGTGGTAGGGCAGTGAGTGAGTGAGGGTGGGCAGGGTGGTGTGAGGGTGGTGGGAGCTGCTGTGATGCATGCAGGATGCTGCTGTGCTGATGCAAAAAAAAAAATTGATCAGTGAAGGGCTGCGCTAGTTCCAACTAGCGCAGCCCTTCTTCTCAGAAGGGTTGCGCATTTCAACAAGCGCAACCCTTCTAAGCTTAAAAGGGCTGCGCTAGTGTAGAAGGCGCAGCCCTTCTAGCTTAGAAGGGCTGCGCTTTTTTGTTAAAAGGCGCAGCCCTTCAAGCTTAGAAGGGCTGCGCTTGTCTAGCGCAGCCCTACTTGAATAGAGAAGGGCTGCTATGGAAAGGGCTGCTGTCAAATAAAAAAGGGTAAATAGAGAAAGGGAGTAAAATTGAATTAATAATGTAATGGTGGACCATATGATAGTGACATGAGAGGGTAAATAGAGAATTTTGTTTTGCCAAATAAGGAATAAAGCAAAAGAGGGAAGATCTTTTGGAAACACCCTTAAACGGAAAGAGGGAAGATCTTTAGGAAACGGAGGGAGTATATCTCTATTATATAAGGGAAGGGGGGAGTTATGGTGTCCCCGAATGAATAAAGAGACTATGTTACCCCCTTCCTATTCTAACTTACAAATTCACTTACAAACGAAACGGGGCTTCAAACAAAAATACCAAAAATATAATTATTACAATCACTCACAAGTCAACTAAAATCATAAAATTGCATAAATTACGTTATGCAAATCACTAAAATGAAGAAAGCTTTACAAAAACATAAAAATTTACTTAAAACTACAACCTATGAAAAAATTGACTTGAAATCAAAGTGTCCACTTTCTTTACAATTTATGAAGTACTGTACTTAATTCACAAAATCAACTAAAAAATTATAATATTAGAAATCATAAATAAATTCAATAAAATTTCTATTTTCATAGAATTTAACTTTCAAAAGTTCAAAAAAAAAAAAAAAAAAAATGGTGAGAGACTTAAGTGACAGAAACTAAACCAATCAAATTTTGCAACTAAAAACAATTATACTTCGCATGTCTAATGTTCAAATTTTGGCTCTTATGCCGGAGAAAATCGAGTTTCTGTTTCGACAAAAAATTCAAGCACGCATCGCGTGCAAAAAATTCTAGTTTGATTAATTTCAAGATATTTTAGTTAATTTAAGGATAACTTTAGTTAATTATTTTGATGCAGATAGATACTTCCTCCATTTTTTTTGTTATTGCAACATTTCCCTTATTTGGAAGATTCATATTAATTGCAAAATTACTAAATTTAATTATGTTTTCTCTCTATTTCTAACCTTATTAGATAGGTTTCTTTTTTAATCTCTCTCATCTTTTTGAAAAATGTGCAACTCAAGAATGGAGGCAGTATAACAGTAATTTCAAATAAATTTAGATGGTTTTAAGGGTAACTTAAAATAGTTGTAGGATACCTTAATTTAGGTATCTTTGACTAATTTTACAATAACTTTGATAAATTTACTATGGGTGATATTGACTAGCAGTAGGGTAACTTTGATTAATTTTTGGGTAACATTTGACTGAAATGTTAGTAAGCTTTTAAGCCAACGTTGTAAAGGAACCATTTAAATTAGATCAAAAAATATAGAAGGAAACAGGGCAATGCTACATCTACCTGGTGGATAGTTAACTCACTAGTAATAGAGCATTAAAAAACTACTTCCTCGGTTTCATAATAGATGCCACATTGTACATTTTTGGGTGTTTCAAAATAGATGCAACAATGTTTTTTTTCCTTATTAAGTAACTTTTGCCTTATACTTTTACCATTTGACCCTTACTAACTTGTTTTAAGTCTACTAATCTACTTCACTTTTATATGTGGTCCCCAATAGTTTTTTTTCCCTCCTTTCATATGGGAATACTACAATTAATCTACTTCACTTTATACTACTTAAAGATGCTTAGAAAATTTTGCCTAGGAGTCCGTTTTAACAACAATGTGACATCTATTATGAAATGGAGGAAGTATTAAAATTGATGAATTAGATCCCACTATTTATTTATTTCTATTAATAGTGGATTGTTGACCCATTGGGTAGATAAAGTTTTTTTAATAGAATATTGAAAGTAGAGTAGAGCGGAGCAATGATATGCCCATATCCGATATGGGCCATAATCATGGCATTTATGTAATTTTTATGACAAAAGTAATGTTAAAAAATTCTAATTTTTTAGTTTTTCATTTTTCTTTTTTTTGGGAGCTTGTTAGTTGAAATCTTATATCATATCAGCTAGCTATTAAATTATATCTGGACTACTTCTAATCATATCAAGTATCCGATATGGAAAAAGTAGTCCTATATCGGATATGGGCAAATACTTTCTCGAGTAGAGTGTGTTGAAACAAAAGAAAAGTGGTAAAGTATACGGAAAAGTGGTAAAGCCCATAGATCACGACCAATCGTAGTATATCTTCAATAACAACACCTATCATTATTCATTAGCCCCCCCTTAACTCTCCGTACATGAATAATTATATGGAATACCTTTTGTAACTTTTAGATCCATAGATCACGACCAATCAGTTAAAGCTTTCCCTATTTGCTGCAAAGCACAAGGCCACCACCACACAGGAGCTTGAAGCATCCGCGGACCATGCCTCCAAAGCCGATCCGAAACAAAGAAAAAATATTCACTTCTAATCATCTTTTGATCACTACCAATAGATTAGAATAAAATGATTGATGAGTAATCTATACAAATATATTAAAAGGCGTGCGAAAACAAGAAACTGTGCCACGTGGTGCTGTCCCTAGGGAGTTTTAGTTCATGTAATCCATGTACAATTAAAAAATTAAGAAATTGCATAGTATAGGGTTTGATCCCGAGACCTCAAGTACATATACTAAAGTTCTAACCACTAGGTTAAATTGTATTTAGTGTTATAATTATGAAGTATTATATTAATAAATGATTTTTTTCTTACCCGGGAAATAGCTCGGGCCTAATAACTAGTTTCATAAAAGAAAAGGGGAACGAGGATATAAGATAAAGGATAGAGGATAGAGGAAAGAGAAAAGTTGGAAAGCAATACTAAGAGTATGTATAATGGGGCATTCTAATTAGTTCTCCAACTAGCTCTCCAAGGAGAGAGAAAATGGGGAGCCACTTCTTACCCAACAATGGGGCTCTTGGTAGACGGTAGTGTCTTGGGTGTCTCTACATGGAGACACTTTGCAAAGTGGCTCTTGGGGGAGATAACTTTGGGGTTGAAGGAGAGATAGCTCTCCAATGTTTGGGGTCCACATGCTATTGCAATTACTTAAGTTTTCTTTTTTTCTTACCACCATTTAATGATTTTTTTATAAAAAAAAAACATGGTAATAATTAATATGCCAACAACTATAATTTTTCTTTATTTATAAAATGAGCTTAATATTGGATACATTTTATACACGAAATCTACTATCTTTATTTAATTTATGAAATTAAATATTAGCATTCAAAATTAATATTTTTTTCTAAAAAAATTCAACATTACATAAATTATGAACAAGATAATTTTTTTTAATTATATTTAATTTAAATGAATAATTTTATTTATATAAAATTTAATCATAGTATAAAATGAGGTTCATTTATTGATATGAGGACCACAAAACAATGAAAATTTAAATGGAGAGCTCTTTAAAAAGTTTTATTGTTGTTGGGTGTTTTTAGACATAATTCTTGAGAGTAGCTTGAAGAAAGAGAATAGATGAGAGAGAATGGAGAGCTAGTTGGAAAGCCATGTACCAATGTACATGCTCTAATGAAGTTAATGCTTTCCTCATTTGCTGCAAAAAATTTTCTTTAAATCTTTTGAAAAAAATAACGTCAAGGATTTTAAAACATTAGGAGAACTTTGTCACTCTTATACTATCTTCACCATAACCTATAAGGCTGTAAAACAACAATAACACATTACTTAAAGTATAAAACAAGTAGTTTTTTCGCCATTTGATAAACAATGGAAGCGCAGACCTATTAGTTACTACACAATAATAATTGACCACCAAAATGTAAAAATATTTTTGATAATAAATACTCCCTTCGGTCTATATTAATTCATCCCTTTTTTTTTGCACAAAGTTTTAGGAGAAACAATATTGTGGGACATAGAAATAAATATAAACTATTATTTTATGTTAAAGTTGAATGTATGTGTGATATAAAGTTAGTGGTCTCATTCAAAAAATAGAAAAAAAGGGTAAACTAAGAAGGGACATCCCAAAAAGCTAATGCTTCTTGGCTAGAGAGCTTTCCTATGGCCCATCTATTTAATCTGGACCGGGAGTGGTCGGATCATGCGCCACTTGAGCTTACCTTTACCCATCGAGACGATAATTTTGGGCTGGGAGCTAAGCCCATTTGGTTCGAGCGGATTAGGGCGGGTGATAATGAGTGTGAGGGGATCATTGGGCAAACGTAGGAGTTTGGGGGGGGGGGTTGATTTGAACTCGAAGCTTGAGGCTTGTGCGGGTAAACTAAAGCAGTGGGGCGGTTTAAAGTTCGGGAATGTGACAGAAGTGTTGAAAAAGAAAACGCAGCAGCTGGAGGCTCTAAATGTGGGCGAGCTTATTCAGTTACTCTACGTCAAATTAAAAAAAGGCGTGCATTGGTGAGGAAGTTGCAACCTTGTCTAGTAGGAGGAGGTGTTTTGGAAGCAAAGGTCACGTGTGTTGTGGTTGTAGGAAGGCAATTCTAATACGAAATTTTTTCATCAACGATCCCCGCAAAGTAAAAGTAAAAAATACAATTCACAAAATAAAAGATCATAATGGGATTTTAGTTGAGGAGCACGAAGATATTGGAAGGGTGGCAGTTAATTCTGAACCATGTCCAGCAGGAGGAGGTGTTTTGGAAACAAAGGTCACGTGCGTTGTGGTTGTAGGAAGGCGATCGTAAAACAAATTTTTTTCATCAACGAGCCTCGCAACAGAAAAGTAAAAATACAATTCACAAAATAAAAGATCATAATGGGATTTTAGTTGAGGAGCACGGAGATATTGGAAGGGTGGCAGTTAGCTGCTATCATTCTATGTTTACTACTACTTATTCATCCATGATTTCCCAAGTCCTCGTGAGTTCGAGACACGTGTGACTGATGACATGGATGTTGGACTTAAAAAACCTTATGCGAAGGGGGAGGTAAGATTGGCACTTAGTCAGATGCATGTTATTAAAGCCCCTAGCTCAAATGGTATGTGTCCTCTATTTTTTCAATCTTATTGGCACATTGTTGGTCCTGCCGTTACTCTTGCTGTGTTGAAACTTTTAAATGGTTATCCTATCCCTCCGAATTTTAGTAAGACTTTCTTTGCTCTTATCCCAAAAAAAAGTGAACCTGATCAGATGGGGGATTTTAGGCCGATGTCCTTGTGTAATGTGGTGTATAAGCTGGTCTTAAAAGTCTTGGCAAATAGATGAAAAGTCTTCTTGTCGCAAATAATTTTTGTAAACCGGAGTGCTTTTGTTCCAAGAAGAATAATTACTGACAACATTCTTGTGGCTTTTGAATTGTTCCATCACATGAAGAACATTAATCAAGTGGGTGGGTGCATGGCTTTGAAGCTTGAAATGTCTAAAGCCTATGAATTGAGTGGGATTTTCTGGAGGCTACATTGAAAAAGTTCGGTTTTGACGAGGGTTGGTGTACTTGTGTGATGAAGTGTATCCGTTTGGTCTCTTTTTTGGTGTTAGTGAATAGAAAGCCTACCGAATCCTTTACCCCTGGGAGAGAGATTAGGCAGGGAGACCCCATATCTCCCTACCTTTTTATTCTGTGCGCTGAAATTTTCTCGCATTTGATTAGGAAAGCTAGAGAGTCTCGAGGTTTAAGTGGTGTGACTATTGCTCTGCGGGCCGTTGTTATCTCTCATATACTCTTTGCTGATTATTGTATTATTTTTTCCAAAGCCTCTAACTCTGATGCAGATATTATAAAAGATGTGCTCGACACATATGAACAAGTGTCGGGGCAGAAGGTGAACTTGAAGAAAACTAATGTGACCTTTAGTAGTAGGGTGAGTGAGAACCGACTTGTTGAGATGGATAATAAGTTGGGGGTTCGAAGGGTGGATATTCCTAACAAATATCTTGGGCTTTCAAATGTTGTTGGGAGGTCAAAGAAAATGATTACTCAGGGTGTAAAGGAGAAATTGTGGATGAAATTACAAGGGTGGAAGGGGATGATTCTTTCTAAGGAGGGCAAGGAGATCCTGATAAAGGTTGCTGCCTAATCTGTCCCTATCTATGCGATGAGTGTGTTCAAGTTTCCATCCTCTTTTTGTGATGAAATTAAGTCCCTTGTTGCTTAATTTTGGTGGGGTCAAAAGAGTGGAGAGAGAAAGATTCATTGATTAGCATGGAAAAAGTTATGTCATCCAAAGAGTGAAGGAGGCCTTGGTTTCCAGGATTTTAAGATGGTTAATGGGCACTCCTAGGAAACCAAATGTGGAGGTTGATGTCAAACACCGATTCTTTAGTTCATGCTATGCTTAAAGCTCACTACTTTCCAACCACTTCTATGATGGAAGTGGAGTTAGCAAATAATCCTAGCTACAATTGGAGAGGTATTTGGGAAGCAAGATGGGTGATGAAGCGAGGTTTATGTTGGAGAGGTATGTAATGGTGAATCAGTGAGAGTTTGGAACGATCTATGGATTCTAGAGGCACAACCTCACAAGGTAATCTCTCATGGAGGGGAATATGCGGAGAATTTAGATGTTTGCACTCTTATTCACCCTATCTCAAGAACATTGGATACGTCCTTGATTTCTGAAATGTTCCTACCATTCGAACAAGAGAGGATCCTTAGAATCCCTCTTAGCACTCATTTTCCGCCATACAAGGTGATTTCCGCCTTGGAAAAGAAAGGTGAATACACAGTTACATAGGCCTACAAAGCCATTTTCTTTGATGATGCTCGCTGCAATGATGCATCTTGTTCCTATTCAAGCTCGCTATGGAATAAAGTGTGGAGTGCTCCCATGCTCCCACGAGTAAAAATCTTTGCTTGGAGGGCGTGCCATCAAGCCTTTTCCACTCGTAAAAATTTGAATCGTAAAGTGTCTAGTAAAGCTGCAGCTTGTGGTGTGGGTGATAACCCTGTAGAGGACAAAATGCACGCATTGTTGGCACTATAAAAAAAATCCTTTTTTGCAACAACGTTTAGGCAACGACATGAGCGCGGGCTTTAGAACATTCTGGGTCCTTTTATAACAACGACTTTAGTTGTTGCTAATTTTGTCTGTAATTATTGCAACGACATATGTCTTTACTTATCTTTATACAGGTCTATTGCAACGACAATGCTTTGTTGCCAAATATTTCACATTTTACTGCAACGACATTGTTGTTGCAAAAATTTTAAAAAAAAGAACTGAAAATTCAAAGCTAAACATCCTAAAACAAAACCCACAAAAATTACTCTCCTAATTTCCCACCAAGTCTCATCATCTCGGGGAGTCAGGGTTTTTCCCTTTCAAACCCCCGCCACTCTATCGTCCTCACGTCTCCACTGGACCGCTACCACCCTGTCCCCCGCCACTCCATCGTCCTCAATTCTCTGTTGTCATCCTCCCTCCTCTGCCACCATTCGGTCATCCGGTCCTCAATTCTGGGTTTTTATTGCTGTTCGGTCATCCGGCGTCATCCTCAATTCGGTCCTCCTGAGTTCTCCGTCGTCCTTAATTCGGTCGTCCTGAGTTCTCCTCCGTCGTCCTCCTCTGTCATGTTGTTATTCTTCCTCAATTCGTAGTAAGGCTGCTGGTCGACCACTGTCAACCGCCGCGAACGTTTAGGTAAGCAAATTGCATGAATTAGCACATTTCTCCTTATTTAATTGAAAGATTTTGGTCTGATTATGATGAATTAGCAAAAAAATTCAAAATTTCATTATTGGTATAGAAAAAATTTCACTTTTGAGCGATTTTGCTAAAATTTTGCTAAAACTCGCTCAAGAGTGAAAATCGCTAAGATTTTGCTCTTATGATGATGATGCATTAGCAAAAGTTTCATATTATTCATGAACTCTTAACATGGTATCCAAAGCATCTATAAGTTCAAGAAAAAAAAATTCGATCCTGAACCTGCCATTCTGTTCTTGCTCGTTGTATATTTTTTCCTTCTTTGTTTTCGTGGGTGGTGCAAGACGTGTTCTTGCTCCTTCTGTGTTTCTTCTTACTTATGATGAGCAGAAGTGATGGCAATTGAATTAGCAAAAGTAACAATAATAGTAATATAGAGTAATAATGTTATATTGAAAAAACAAATAGCGAGTACATAGGACCAACTCCACCCATCAAATTCATGTTATACATTATCATGTTGCTACTATTACCACCGTGATCATCCATTTTAGTTCCTCCATCTTGTTCCGAAAATGCGGTCGGATTGAAATGCATCACTTGGTGGTAGTATTTTGATGATAATGATGATTGTTATTATTGTTAATAGGATAGTTAAACATGGGAATTTGATTAAACACTTCACATTAGTGTAATCAACATTATTTATACTAGAAATCATGAGATTAGACATGGGTGCTATCTCAAAATAGGGAACTAATAAACCTCCATTATTTTGACTATGATCATGGTTAGTAGCCTTAATCATATCAATTTTTTGACTCACGAACTCAATTTTATGTTGTCTAATAAGTTTTATTAAGGTCTTGTGCGTTTAATGCTATGACCAAGTGCTTTTTCTTGTATTTTGTAAGGAGGATATAGATTGGCTGTGCTAATAAAGCTACTTGTAAGTAGGGATGGCAATGGGGCGGGTCCACCTGGACCCATACCCAGACCTGTTTATTTTTCACAGACCCAGACCGGCCCCAGATTCGTTGGATCTAGATTTTTCAGACCCAGACCCAGATCCGCTGGGTCTAGCGGGTCCATGGGTCCTTACTGGGTCCTAAATGGGTCCTTCTTAGTTTTAAGTTTTTATCACATTTTTGAATATATGTAATTAAAAATTTTCGCCCTAATATATATATATATATATATATATATATATATATATTATATATTATATATATTATATTATATATATATATATATATGTTCTTGTATCCATGGTTAAAACATTCTCTAAATAATGTCTTAAGAATTAACTCGTAAAATATTAAAATGTTACAACTTATAAAGCTACATGTCTTAGTGGAGTTACAATACTAATGAGTTTACAAAATCAAAACTCATAAAATATTAAAATATTACAACTTATAAAGTTACATGTCTTAGTGGAGTTACAATACTAACGAGTTCACAAAATCAAAACTCATAAAATTTTAGAGTTTAGGTAAAAAAAAAAAAATATTCTAATATGTAAATGGGTCCGCGGGGAGGGTCAGGGTCTAGCATATGTGGACCCGGACCCAGACCCGACCCATGCTCTTTGGGACCCAAACCCGACTCGGACCCATTGGGTCTAAAAATTCTGGACCCAGACCCTTATAAATGGGTCGGGTCCTAGCGGGTCTGGGTCGGGTCCAGGACCCATTGCTATCCCTACTTGTAAGAATGAAGTTAGTGAGAATAGTTGATGATTGTTTTACCGTTAACACAAGATATTTTTTCTTTTCATAGTTAAATTTGCCACTTAAGTATTCAAATAATTTGATGAGCAATATCTTATTATGATTCAATATCTCTTCGCATTTGATTGTTTATAGGATTTGAGGATAACTACAACCACAAAGAAGAGAGGTTTATCATAGCAGCTCATCTTTTCTGACAATTCGTTCACAACTCTCTTGTTGGTAGTGCCTTTATATCTTTATAAACTTTTATTATTATTACTCAAATTATGGCAAACACTATTAATAAGCAACGTTAAATGTTTTTTATTTCACTCTATCTTAAAATTAAATAATTGTTAGTTTTCTTGTTTTAATTATTTCAAATAGTTGAGTATTGGAGTTTTTTGCATGTTCACAATGTCATTTACAATCATAATATGCATGGGGGCGCTTATATTGCTTTCATTAACTCAAAAGTGGCTTAGTCATTGTGTTCTTAAATATTATAGGTTAAGTTAAGTTAGTTATATATGTTCTTATGTTTTACTACATTATAAATATGCCATTATAAGGAAAATACATAAATTTATATTTTAATTATTTTGGACCTAGGGAATGGCTCTCAATAAGGAATGGATGAACATTATTGATCATACAACACTTGAGTATAGAGAGGGCGTTGATGATTTCTTGAATTTTGCATTTTCTAACATTGTAGAGGGAGATGACAATGCCACTATTAGGTGTCCTTGTGATAAGTGTCGTAATTTAGTCTTTAAAAGAAGGTGTGATGTGAAGTTTGATTTACTGAAGTCGGATGTATGAGACTTATACCACGTGGGACCTTCATGGTGAAAAGATAAATAAGTCTTCTAGTGACAGCATGGCTAATATGGAAAATAGAGATGAGATCCACAGTGATGATAGTGGAGTTAATATGTTAGAAGATGCATTTGGAGTACCAGGTTTGCATTTAGATGGGGCTGATGGGAATCAACATGGGATTGATTACGAATGTAATGAAGAGCCCAAAGGAGAAGCAGCAAAGTTTTATCGTCTTTTGAAAGAATATCAAGAGCCATTGACAACGAATGGTACAACAATGACAAAGTTGTCCTATATAGTAAAATTGTTGCATTTGAAGGTTTTAAATAATTGGAGTGATAGTTCGTTTGATAGTCTTTTGAAATTGCAAAGAGAAGCATGGGGAACTACACTTCCTGATTCATATTATGAGGCAAAGAAATTGATTTCAGATTTGGGGCTTGAGTGTGTCAAGATTGATGCTTGTGAGAATGACTGTATACTTTATTGGAAAGAAAATGCACACTTAGATAAGTGTCCAACATGTGATTTGCCAAGGTACAAGAATGTAAACCGTGACTCTTCTAAAGGAACCAAAGTGCCACATAAAGTATTACGATATTTTCCATTTAAATCCAGATTACAAAGGTTATATATGTCAAGAAAGACCGCAAAAGATATGCGGTGGCATAAAGATAGAGATGGAGAAGATGATGATGGCATAATGAGGCATCCTGCAGATTCTCATGCTTGGAAATCATTTGACAAGGAGTTTGGTTCATTTGCTAATGATGCGCGCAATGTTAGACTTAGGTTAGCTTGTGATGGTTTCCAACCTTTTGATAATTCACCGCATAGTATATGGCCTGTTGTTCTCATTCCTTACAACTTACTTCCTTGGTTATTTATGAAACCTCATTCTTTCATCTTATCCTTACTCATCTCAGGACCCACTAGTCTCGGAAGGAACATAGATGTTTATTTACAACCCTTAATTGAAGAATTAATTGAGCTTTGGGAGGTTGGGGTTGAAACATTTGATGATCGTGCCAAGCAGAATTTTAACATGCGTGCAATGTTGTTATGTACAATTAATGACTTCCCTGCTTACGGCGATCTATCAGGTTGGTGTACAAAAGGTACGTATGCTTGTCCAGCTTGCCACAAGGATGCTAGACGCACTTCACTAAAGCATAAAGGTGGTTACTTATATCATCGTTGTTGGCTGCCTCATAATCACAAATGGAGGAAGGATGCCAAATCTTTTAATAATAAGAAAGAAAGGCGACATGCACCTGTTCCTTTAACTGGGGATGAAGTATTAGAATGTTTCAACCAATTCGAGCATAAGAAGTTTGGCAAACTCGCTGGACACAAGAGAAAATGGGATGCTTCCAATAGCTTGTATGGTTGGCGTAAGAAAAGCATTTTCTTTCAATTGCCTTATTGGAGAAAGTTGCTTATACGACATAATTTAGATGTCATGCATATTGAGAAAAACGTGTCTGATAACATTTTGGGGACTTTGATGAATATAAAAGGCAAGACGAAAGACACAGTAAAAGCTGGAATTGATTTGATGAAAATGGGTATTCGGGAGGAGCTTCATTCTATATTAGATGGAGATAAAGTACAAATTCCAGTAGCAAATTACACTCTAAATTCAAATGCTAAGGCAGCCATATGTGACATGTTTGCTGGAATTAAGTCTCCTGATGGGTACTTATCGAATATTTCTCGATGCGTCAAGGACAATGGGAAAAAAAAATCTTGCATGAAGAGTCATGATCGTCATATTTTTATTGAGCAGCTTCTACCACTTGCAACTCGTGGGTTTTTGCCAAAGAATGTTTATGAGCCTTTAGTTGAGTTGAGTTATTTCTTTCGAAATCTTTGCTCAAAAAATATTACAATAGAGGAACTAGATGCACTTGAAAAACAAATCCCTTACATATTGTGTAAACTAGAGATGATATTTCCTCCAGCATTTTTCGATGTTATGGTGCATTTAGTAATACATTTGGCAGCGGAGGCAAAGATTGCAGGCCCTGTTCGATATCGATGGATGTACCCGATCGAGAGGTAAGTAAGTTACTTAATTAATAGTTAGAAATTAATCTTTGTTCAAGTTCTCCACTAATTAGCAATAATAATATAGGTACCTTCGAACTTTGAAAAAATACATACGAAATAGAGCACAACCAGAGGGTTGCATTGCAGAAGGATATCTAGCTAATGAGTGTCTAACATTTTATTCAAGATATATGAGTGATATTGACACTAAATTCAATCGTAAAGGGAGAAATGATGATGATGATGATGATGATGATTGGAAGGAGGGTGCTTTAAGAAGCAAATTAGATGTGTTCAGTCTAATTGGTCGTCCTTTAGGACAAGGAGTGCCATTACACCTTAGTTTTGAGGAGTGCGATCAAGTTCATCTGTACATTCTAGTCAATTGTGATGAGCTTTCTGATTTTGTAAAGTAAGTTTTCAATATAAGCAACGTATATTTATTTATCATGTCTTTAGTCTAGTTAGTTAAAGTTATAAATATTATTATTTATTGTATATTGCTATGATTATTTATAGGGAACATAAGCAAATGTTGGAGCATGAGAATCCAAGAAATGTGGAACAAAGACATAGAATGCGATTCGCAAAGTGGATATATGATCGTGTATGTGTCTAGCTTTGAAGTTTAATTTATCTTTAATTTGTTATTAGCAGACTAATTTTAACTTCTTCCTTTCATCTTTTTTTTATAGGTGCGCAGTCTCCATGAAAAAGGGAGCATTGATGAAGATATATATAATTTAGTTTGTTTCCCGTCTAGAGTAGTCAGACGTTATGCGGGTTACATTGTAAATGGTTTTCGGTTTCACACTGATGGTCGGTGCGAAAATAGAAAAACTCAAAATAGTGGAGTCATGGTACGAGGAGATGATGTTTCTGACAAAGAATATTATGGTGTATTAAAAGACGTGTTTGAAGTGTTGTACCCTAGTGGGAATCGGGCATTTGGTTTTAAATGTGTTTGGTTTGATGTACGACATCATGGGAAAGGATATAAGGTGGATGATCATGGATTGATAAGTGTGAATAAGAGATATTCTTTAAAAACAGATGAAGTTTATGTCTTAGAATCACAAGTGGAGCAAGTGTTCTATGTTCAAGATCCAAAAAATCAAGAGTGGAATTTTGTTATAAAGACTCAACCTAGAGATCTATATGATATGCCCGTGAAAGATATGGATCAAGGTGTAGATGTAGACGCAAGTCAGCAAGTAGATGCAAATCAAACTAAGTGTGACATTTTCAGACATGGAAATGATGATTTTGTAGTCGACTCGTTAAGCACTAATACTTTTATGGTTGAGAAATAGCCAAGTGTTGTGAAAATGGTTAGGAACGCGTTTGAGGAGATTGGAAAAGATGACAAATTCATTAATGGTGGTGATATTGAATATTATGAAAGTACAAGTGACGAAGAAGAGTTGAGCTACGAGTCATCAGAATGATGTATTGAAATATTTTTCATTTTCCCTTTTAATTTGGTTTTGTAATGAACACCTTTTTTTATTATTTGCTTGTCATTTGGTATATTGTTGAGAAACTTTTTCCTAATATAATCTTTAAGACTTGTTACTAATATCTGTCATGCTTTCTAGTTCTTTATTTTGTTTTCTTTGTTTTAATTCTCAAGGTCATTTTAGTTCTTTATTTTGTTTTCTTTGTTTTAATTCTCAAGGTCATTTGTACTATCTAGGAATCTGATAGGTTAGGAAAGGCGAAAAATGATTGGAAGAGGGGGAAGCAAGAATGTGGGCAATCGTTTAAAGTATGGAAATGGTATGCAACTTACTTGAAGAATTTCTTAATCTTTTATTTTGTATCATATAATCATTGACTATTACTTCAATGGGTGTTTATGGTGCAGACACTCGTTATCGTAATGTTGGCGAAAGAATTCCCGTTCAAAATGAATGTAACAACAATACCACGAGGCATATCAATCAGGTTGAAAATGATGATGAGCGAACTCAAATGCATGATGCTAACATTCAGTCAAGTGAAAATTCTTTTGAAAATGAATCAGAGGGAAAATTTTCACCCAACATCGAAGGTATTTCTAATTGTTAATACAGTAATTTCTTTTGCTATTAATTAACTTAATACTTATTCAAATGTATCTTCTTAAACATGTATAAACGTAGCGAGTCAATTAGGTAAGAGGAAAAGGGCAAACAAGTTGAACGGAAGGATAAATATGGCTATGCAAGCAACTGAAGATGCAGAACCTCCTATTAGAAGGGAGGGGGATGATAGAAATGTTAATCGGCATCAACAAAATGAAGGAGCAAGAAACAATGGGTTTGGACACTTAGTTGCTAATGGAGATAATGCTCCTAATACTGAAGGTAATTTTTTTTTATTAATAGAATTATGTCGATGAGTGTAGAAATGTATGAATGGCAAGTAATTGTAGCTTGAAACTTGGATAACGGACAAATAAGATAAGCAACGATAGTGTACTCAAAGTGATTTTTTTATTTTTATTTTATATTTGAAATAAGCTACAAGTAAGGCGAAACAAAGGGGAGAAAGAGGAAAGTACAAAAGTTACATAGTGGATATGAAAATCAAAGGACAGAAATCAAAACTTAAAGTTTACATCCTTGACGACATTGATCGAGCAATTGGTGAGAATGCCTGTCATTTTGTTAATGAATGTGGTCGAGTCGTGAGAACGAGGGCACCTTTGAATGTAAAGAATTGGAAAGAAGCATTTGCAGCTACTGGTGATGGAATGTGGAAGGCCAGGAGATACATGTAATATCGCTTTTTTTTGCCCTTTTCGTTTTTCTTCCTACCAAAATTGTCTCCCTACCAAAATTGTCTTTTTTCTCCTCTTAGGATAAATTTGAGATTAAGGAAGGTGGATCTTATTTAAAGTTGCAAGCTTTTGCTGTGGATACTATGCAACGTCTTTATAGACTGTGTGTTTGCAAGTGTGGATTATTGGTTGCTACTTATTCTCTAGTTTCAAGTGTGTTTGCAAGTGTGGATTATTGGTTGCCTTTAGCTAATAGGTGTTTGGAAGTGTGAATTAATTGGCAGGGGCGACATAAATTCTCTTAGTTTTTTACTTTATTGTGTCTGTCACTTTTTCGCTATCTAGCCTGATTCTAGTTAGTAGAAGTGGGTATAAAAGCTTGTGGTTTTGGTTTTAAGCACCAAGTGCTGGTGTTGTTCCGTTTACGATTGTTGTGGGTAGTCATTGGTGTTGTTGCTTGAGGTGGATGATAATGGTTTTTCATATTTACTTTATACAGGTTGCATGGAAAAGTAAAGTGGGGAAACTATTTTTTGGTGCTATGATGCATGTGTTTGCTTGAAAGTTACTCGATAGAAGAATGCTTTTGGAGAATATTTGTAAGTAGATGATTTGAATATTTGATATAGTAATTGCCTTATTCGTGATGATGGAGCAATATTTTCGAGCTTTTGATGAAATATGTAAATTTTTTGGATGTTGTTCAATGTAAGTTTGGATGGATATATGTCTTTTGGATGACGATGAGAATATATTACTCTTTTGGATATGAAAACTTGATATATATGATATATTGGATGGATGGATTTTATACTTTTTGTGAAGTGTAGTTATGGGTTTGCACAGCAGGTTTCACATAGGTACATGGTACCAAAAAATCTTTTACAACAATTATCATAGTTTTGACAATAGACAGACATAGAAATTGATTGGAAAGTAAATATCTATTGTAACTACTCTAGTTGTAACCATAAATAGATGATGGTAAAACAAATCGAAAATTTTGCAACGACAATTTTTGTTGCTATATTGAAATAACCTTTTTTGTAACGATCATTTTTGTTGCCATAAATATGTATGTTTAGGATGCCTATGGCAATGTATGGCAACGCCATTTCATTGCAACGACAACTGTTGTTGCCAAATATATATCTTTAGCAACGACGAAAAGTCGTCGTTCTTTTTTTTTGTAACGCCCACACGCGCAACGACCCTGCAACGACAATTGTCGTTGCAATACATATTTTTCGCAGCGACAATATGTTTTAAGCAACGACTTTCGTCGTTGCTAAAAATGGGTTTTCTTGTAGTGATATAATGGGCTGTAAGTTGGCTTCGCCCATCTGAGATGAGAGTATTTTTTCTCGTGTTCCACTGAGACATTATGCCTCAATATGAGACTGGTGGGAGGAAATATTGCAGGAGGCAGGGGAGGATGAATGGGCGTGCTTTGTGATGCATGTGTGGGCTATATGGGGGGAAAGGATTAAATGGGTTATGGCAGGAGAAGTGTGTAGTGTTGAAAAGGTTTGTAACTGTGCTTTGCGGGTGCATGGAAAAGTATTGCAGGGTCTAGAGAGAAGGGTCAAGGTGGGAAAGAAAGAAGGTGGGAACGTGAGGCAGTTGGTGTGGCAGGCTCCGAAATGAGCTGGGTAAAGGTGACTTCAGATGCAACGTGCAAGGAGGGATGGGGCACAAATATAGGAGTGGTGATACGGGACGATCATGGTAATTAGCTGCTGAGTCGTGGGACGTATTTATCTCTCTCGGTGTTTGATGCTACTACTGCTGAAGCTATGGCATTACGATAGGGTCTTAAACTTGCTCAAGCTCAAGAAAAGCACAAGGTAATCGTGGAGTGTGACACTTTGACCGTTGTTTCGACTTTGAAGCAAAAAGCTTCTGGAACGAGCACTTTTTTTTTCTTATTGTAGAGGATATTCTTGATTTATTTTCTTGGTTTGATAGTATTGTTTGGTCTTTCATTAAACACGTAGTTAAAAAGGTTGCTCATTTGTTAGCCCATTTTCAGCCTGTTGAGGTGGGTGAGCACACTTGGGACCCTGATTCCCCTTCTGTTGTTTTGGATGTGCTCGTTCTGATTTATTAAAGTAGACTGTTCGTTGCAGTTTTCCCTCAAAAAAATCAATACGGGTAAACTAATAAAGATCGGATGTATTATAATCCAAAAAAATAATTTAGATAACATTATGATTCCTTTGTTTTTTAATAAGTGACACAAAAAAAAGTGGGGGGAATACCAAGGAGTCCAGAGAGAGAAAGTTGAAACCACTTGTTTAACCAATCAAATTTCAGTATTGAATAAAGTAGGTAGGTGACCCAATAAAATGACGGAAAAAAATATAATAAATGAGAACTATTCTTTACTACTTTGAGCTATGTGTCACTTATTGTGATATTTTCCTATAAGGAAAACGTGTCTTTTATTAAAAAAAATAGAGGAAGTCCACTATTGCACTTGTCTATGTTAATTTATCTAATTTTTATTATTGTACTTAGCTTCAAACTTATTTTCTTAAGGTGAATATGACACAAACTCACAAATGATCTATACTTTCTTTTAATTCCATGATCTGATAAAGAAATCTTGGTGCTTCTAATAAGGTCAACATAGAGGAAAGAACAAAAACTTGAGTGTTGTAGATTATAAACATAACTTGAGTTATAGTACAATTAGCAATCTTGTCAATATATCTTTTAGATAATCCATGTCACTTGAATTTTATGTCAAACCATCACCATCATGCACCCTAATCTAGAATAATTATTGTTCCATTCTTGGCATGGGCAACCAATACCACAGTTTTACTCAATATTGAGGTCAAAAGAGAAGTTTGAAAAAGGAATGATGGTTTGCACGTGATTTCTCTTTTATTCTTCTTGATGGGAGAGTGAATGTTATATTGTCGCCATGGCTCATAGCCTCATATGATCTAATAATCTCGCAAATAGATATAATGTTAGGATAATATGATCATACATATTGTCATATATTTTCAATCCATAATATCATAGATAAACACTTCATCTATGTCCCCGTTCCATATTACTTCAAACACTTCTTAAAGCACAATTGTCAATGTACGACCTCAAACATTAAAATCTTTAATTTTCTATTGATTTATATTATACAAAGTTGATATTTTTAACTATATGTTGAGATGAATCTAACAAGATCATACATGACTATATTTTATTTTACAAAATGTCATAAACATTGTCGAAGAAAGTGCTTGAGTAATATAAAAGTAAAAATATTTCACATATTTCAAAACCGATGAAATATTATGTTGGAGGCTAAAAAGTCTAGGCATTTTACCCTTATATTGGGCATGATTCCCCTCCCCCTTGACCAATTAACACGTTTTTTAGCATAATTATTTGTCATTCATGCTTACGGAATTAGAGGTGGAAACCAACTATTACGTTTTATAAGAAACGCCAGTGTTTAACTTTTAGCGCTTACATATAATATTTTCCTACGCTTTTTCATAATTTTTTTTTTTTTTTTTTGCTAAGTAAGAAAATTATATATCACCAAACAACAAAATTACAACCAAAGCAAACATATTTCAATGAGCTGCCCAACTAGGTTGGCCCTCTCAAGAATTAGCTGCATACTTCTATACAACAATTTCATTCACTTTGTATTCTCTCAAACCAATTTTTCTCCCTAGTACTAATTTTCTGAGGCATGACTAACTTGAGTCTGAGGAGCACAACTTGCTTCATTCTTTTAACTAAAGCTTCAGGTCTCCAAACAACTTGATTCCACACAGCTTCGTTTCTTGCCCACCATATACTATAAACCAATCCAGAGAACACAGCTGCTATAACTCTTTTCTGAAATCCAGTTCTCCTGGATTTCATAATGCTTTTTCATAATTAAAATAATTAAACACTATCAAAGAATGAACAGTTTTTTTCAAAAGATAAAAAAGAGAAGAAGAATCACACATTCCTTTGACAATTTGCTCATTAGTAAAAAAATAATGAATGATTAAGTATGGAAAACTACTGCCTCCAGAAACAAGTTATACAATACTACTTGTAAGTTTTCAATCTAATACAATAACTAATAGCACAACCTTACATGTACTTATGAAATAAAAAGGCAAGTGAGTCATAAGTGTTGAGAATTAGATTGAAAAACCCAACTACTTACTTGTAATTACCACTAATCAACATTCAAATGAAAAGGTAATTAAACTAAGACCAAATGAGAAAGTAATGAAAAACACACCGAGTAACGTGGGAAAACCCAAGCATCGGGAGAACAAATCCACCAAGTAAGCACCTTTGATTAATGAAGAAAATGGATGAACAATACAAACATTAATGGAAGATTTAATGCTATTTTCTCTCTCCTCTTTCACTAAACCCTATGTTGATGTCTTTTTGAGTGGATGAGATCCTAAAACATAAAATAAGGGGTTTATATACTTTAGGGGGGTTATTACAAATCAAGGGTCGAGATTAAAGATGAAAGACGAAAAAAGTCCCAATACATCTGGATTACCAGGGCGAGCAAAAGGAATCGCCCGAACGAGCCAAATTACCCGCCCGGGCGAATGGGCCCTACAACTTACTACCCAAAGAACAACCTCAGACAGCCCACCCGAGCCAGACATAACCCGCCCCGTGCAGGCCTCCATACCATAATCTGCCTTCGAGGTAGAACTTGACTTGCTTCAGCAGCTCCCCCGACAGCCTGTCCCGGCCCGCCCGAGCCCAAGCTGGCTCGCCCGCGCAGCTGGGGTTTGGGGCTCCCTTGCCTCCGTGAGCTTCTTCCTTTGACGCTTGATGTTGGCTCAACTCCATCATGCCCCAACAATTGGGGCTAATATGAACACAATGCAACAAGTTAAAAACACATACGACCCATCTGCAACCCAAATCCAACACCATATACGAACCCAAAAAAAAATCATCCAAATCCATTATCACCAAAGATGCTTACTCCCCTCCATCTAGCAATGGAGACCAATTGAGGTCCTACTCAACCTCAATTTCTCACTAGGAATCACCTTAGTAAGCATGTCCGCCGAATTCCTTGAACCGGCTATCTTCTTCAAAACCAAGACGCCATCATCCACCAAACTTCTAGTTTAGTGGTAGTCCCTCTTTATGTGGTTGGTTCGGTAGTGAAACATAGGATTTTTAGCCAATTAAACCGCAGTTTGGGCATCATTATGCACAACACATTGTTGTTGCTTCATGTCCATTTCATCAAGAAATTTCTTCAACCATGCCATCTCCTTTCCAGCCTCTGACATAGCGACATACTCGGACTCCATAGTAGACATGGAGACACACTTTTGGAGCTTGGATATCCAACGAATGTCCGTAGCACCAACTGTGAAAATATACCTGAAGTGCTCTTGCTTAAATCAATGCATCCTCTAAAATCGGCATCAACAAACCCTTCCAAGATTTGCCCTTTTCTCCCAAAACAAAGAGCGATGGAAGAAGTACCTTGCAAGTGCCTCATGAGCCATTTCTTGGCTTCCCAATGTTGCTAACCCGGATTGGCCATGAACATACTCACAACTCCCGTCGCATGAGCGATGCCAGCCCTTGTGCACACTATAGCATACATCATGCTACCAACGACCGAAGCATAATGAACAATGGCCATTTGTTCCTTTTCTTTATCTATTTTGGGTGAATCCTCCTTTGACAACTTATGGTCAATAAAAAGAGGAGAACTTCGAGGCTTTGCATCAACCATGTCGAACCTCTTTATCACCTTCTTGACATACTCCTCTTGAGATAACATCAACGAACCAACCGATTTATCTCTCAAGATTCTCATGCCAAGTATTTGCTTCACCTTACCCAAATCCATATCAAACTTCTGTGACAAGATTTCTTTCAACCTATTCACAAGATTCATACTAGAACCCACAATAAGCATATCATCAACATAAAGAAGCGAATAACTTCAACCATTTAAGTACTTTTGAAAGTAGCAAGAATGGTCTCCATCCGATCTCTCAAAATCGTTTCCTAGCATGAACATGTCAAACTTCTTGTATCATTGTCTTGGAGCTTGCTTCAACCCATATAAGCTCCTCATGAGCTTGCACACCAAGTTCTCTTTACCCAAAACTTGAAACTGTTCCGGTTGCTTCATGTAGAGATCCTCTTCCAAATCCCATGTAAAAACGCGGTTTTCACATCCATTAGCTCAAGAAAAAGATTTCCAGAAGCCACTATCGTCAAGAAGATTCCAATAGTGATGACGTTCACAACCGAAGCAAAATTCTCTTGATAATCAACCCCTTTCTTTTTTGAAAATCCTTTTACCACAAGCCTTGCCTTGAAACGCCTTCTTACGAAACATCCACTTGTTCAATAGTGCTCTCTTTCCCTTGGGTACTTCACACAACGCTCAAGTCTTATTTTTCACCAATGATTCCATCTCATCTCTCATGGTTTGCTCCCATTTAGATGATTCACTAGACTTCATTGGTTCACCATAGTACTCCGGTTCACCCACATCGGTTAACAACAAGTAATACAATGATAGATAGTATCAATTTGGTGGCTTCATAAACCTTGAAGATCTCATCACTTGAGTAGTGTAGCTAGCTTGTGGAGTGTTTGGTTCCCCTTGAACCTCAGCATCTATATCATCAAGAGGATCATCCTCCAAATCAATAGATTCATCAACATTAGGAGTTTGAACATCTTGTTGAGAAGCTTGAACATTATCTACCTCAAATATTTCTCGCTCTTCTCTAATCCACCCTCTCTTAATTGAATCTCCACCAAAATTATCCTTATGCAAGGATTTCTCATCAAATGTCACGTCACAATGCCTAATCACCACACGGTACTTAGGATCCCAAATACGATACTCATATTTTTCACAACCATATCCTATGAAAGTAGCATTTAAAGACCTTTGGGCCAAGCTTATCACGCTTTTCGGATTGGACATACACAACACAATCAAAAGTTACTGCTGACAGATTCTTCAAATCTTCAAAGTAGTAGGTCACCCAAAAAACAGGTAAGCAATGGTCTCACCAGCAGTGTGGCAGAACACACATCTGTTGTCTGCAATCACCCCCAAGCACGCAACCTGTCTTTTTTTGCTAGTCTCCCATGAAGAGCCAACCAATTAATAGAAAGGGCTTTGGGACTAGCTTTTATATTACAAATGATTCTTCTCCACATGAACCTAGGATGGTCACCCTGTAACATAGAATATATTCCCTTAATGGAGAACTTCGGAGCAGTTAATAGAGTCTAAGGAGCCTGATTCTTAATGAAAATCATCCTGGTAGAAAGGATCTTCTTCATAGACTATGAAAGTCTATTTGGAAAATCAATAGTAAGCACAATGTGATGCTTGATGTAATAAACATGCAGCCACTTTATCTAGAGCTTATCCTGAAACTGCCCAAAATTGTTTAGCAATGGCAGCTTTGTTCCATAATGCAAGGTCCTTGATGTTCCACCCACCACACACCTTAGGCAAACAAAGAGTTTCCCATACAATAAGAGCTTTTTAGAGCTATCACCTTAACCCGTCCATAAAAAACCTGCACAAATGATCTGGATTTCTTTAAAAACCTTCTTAGGCATGATAAAGATCTGACACCAATATGACTGAAACACATGCAAGATAGAAGCGACTAATTGAAGTCTAGCAGCATCAGTGAGCTTTTTAATAGATCAAAGCCCGACTCTAGCCATGGTTTTATCTATCATTGGTTTACACTCATGATAGAATAACTTCCTAGTACAAAGGGGGATCCTAGGTACTTGAAGGGAAAGGTCCCCTGAGGCATGTTGACCACCTATTGAAGAACATCTTTGGTAGGCATATCAACCCCAGTGATGTAGATATTACTCTTGTCCAAATTTGCTTCAAGACTAGAAGCAAGAGAGAACTTAGTAAAAGCATTAAAAAGGAGTTGTAGTGACCTGATATCAGCCCTAGCAAACATCACCAAGTCATCAGCAAACATCAGATGAATGATGCTAAACCTATCAAACCTTGGATGAAAATGGAACTCAGAATTATACTTAAGCTTCTGTATACATCTAGATAAATACTCTATTCCCAAAGAAAACAAGAAGGGAGACATATGATAAACTCTTGTTCGTTCCCTTGCAATAATACAAACTTCTAATTATTTTCAAATAATACAAAATTTTGTCCAAAATTCCTCCAGTAGATCAATGTCAACTTCAACCTGTAAAACAAGTAATTTTTTTAAAAAAAAAACCCAAATTCTCTTTCTCTCTCCTTTCTTCCTCTCCCCTACCAACTGAAACCCCCACAGACAAAACCACCAGTCCATCGGCACCACCCCTTCCCCCACTACGAAATTGCCCTCTCAACCACCGACAACACCACATCTCCCCTCCTCCACATCACTGCTCCCCTCCCCTACCCTCGAAACCACCATGTCTTTTTTCCCATCCCCGAAAACCATCCCCACCACTCCTTCACCCCCGAAAACCACCCTCTCCACTCCTTCACCCCGGAAAACTACCAAATTCAATCATCCCACCCCCAAAAACCACCAATCCAACCACCCTACCTACAAAATACACCAAACCCAGCCACCCCACCCTCGATATCTACCAAACCCAGCCATCCCACCTCTGAAATTCACCAAACCCATCAATCCCATCCCCCGAAACCCTCCCCCCTACCCTCCTCTCCGTCACCCCTGAAAACCACCATAAGGCAACTCCTTTCTCGTCTATCTCCTCCACTCCATAGCTAATCACATGAACTTGCCTCACCGCGACAACACATTTCATCAAATACATCTCAAAAGGATTCCAATTCTAGAAATTGATTTCCGCTGCCGCTATCGAGAAACTAGGTGTTTCTTGAAATTGAGGAAAGTCGAAGTGTGATCAGTGAAAGAGGAGAGAGAATTTTGGTTCTTTGAAGAAGTGAAGGAGGTGGCCATATGACTGTTATGTCTGCCTAGGGGAGGGGTGAGGTGGGGTGGGGTGGGGGAAGAGAAAAAGAGTGAAGGGGACCAATAGAAGAAAGAAAAAAAAGGAAAATGTTGGGTTTTTTTTTTCAAATTGAAAATATAAATAAAAAACAACCAATAAGATGATAACACGTGTCATAAAGACCTGCTATAACAAGTTACAATCGGTATTGACCTACCAGGGGAATTTTTGACAAAAGTTTGTATTATTTAAAAATAATTGAAAGTTTGTATTATTGCGAGAGAATGGGAGAAAGTTTGTATTATTCTATTTAAAAAATCCTTCTAATATACAATACTCCATATGTCTCATATTAGATGAGATAGGACATCATACTATATTTTGAACAAGTAAATATGGTACAAGGTAATTATGAGATATATTTATATGAATTATAAAGCGCGGGAGACCTCAACATTTTTGTAGTAAGAACAACATGAAATAATATAATAGCGGGATCTGTTTCAAAATAAAAGTGTAATTAGAGAGTTTTTTGAGATGGATTTAAAAATAATAAGTGTAAATAATACTATAGGGCAAATAGAATATATAAGATCACAAAGCAAAGTATAGAAACATTAAAAAAACTGGTTAAACAAAGAATTTGAATATCTTATGTGGCGATGTTCAAGACTATACAAAAATATATTAGATACTGTGACAAATTTTCTTTTTTTTTTGGCACTTCAAAATGATTATTAATAACAAAAAAGTATAGGATACAACCTAAAATTACTCTGAAGGATATGTTTAGGAGAGAACCTCCCCCCCACCTTCTAGGAAGGGTTTGCAGGGAGGGAACCACCTTAAACAAGCCCTAACCAACCCTAAACAGTCTCAGTGGCCACAAGCCTCACACACCTCAGATTATAAGCAAATGCCTAAAAGGATCAGAACACTTACAAAGCAACTTTAAGACTAATTTGCTTACAACTAACTAATACGTCAAGAGAATTCCTACCAAACACCACAAAATTCCTATTTATCCAAATTTTGTAAATAGTTTCAATAAAAAAAAAAAAAACAATAAAGCTGAGCTTGAGGAGCTTTACTTCTGCACTTGATACGTAGTTGATCAACTTCATCAGCAAAACTTCTATAACTAGTACCTGCTCCAATTTGCTGCTGACAAATTCTCCAAATATTCAAAGTAGTAGGTCACCCAAAAAAGAGGTGAGAAATGCTCTCACTAGCAGTGTGGCAGAACACACATTTATTGTCTGCAATCACCCCCAAGCACACAACCTGTCTTTGTTTGCTAGTATCCCATGGAGAGCCAACCAATTAGTAAAAAGGGCTTTGGGACTAGCTTTTATATTACAAATGATTCTCCTCCACATGAACCTAGGATGGTCACCCTGTAACATAGAATATATTTCCTTAATGGAGAACTTAGGAGCAGTTAATAGAGTCCAAGGAGCCTGATTCTTAATGAAAATCATCCTGGTAGAAAGGATCTTCTTCATGGACCATGAAAGTCTATTTAGAATATCAATAGTAAGCACAATATGAGTCTTGATGTAATAAACATGCAGCCACTTTATCTAGAGCTTATCCTGAAACTGCCCAAAAATGTTTAGCAATGGCAACTTTGTTCCATAATGCAAGGTCCTTGATGTTCCACCCACCACACACCTTAGGCAAACATAGAGTTTCCCAAACAATAAGAGCTTTTTTAGAGCTATCACCTTATCTCGTCCATAAAAAACCTCCACAAAGGATCTGGATTTCTTTAAAAACCTTCTTAGGCATGATAAAGATCTGACACCAATATGACTGAAAGACATGCAAGATAGAAGCGACTAATTGAAGTGTAGCAGCATCAGTGAGCTTTTTAATAGATCAAAGCCCGACTCTAGCCATGGTTTTATCTATAATTGGTTTACACTCATGATAGAATAACTTCCTAGTACAAAGGGGGATCCTAGGTACTTGAAGGGAAAGGTCCCCTGAGGCATGTTGAACACCTATTGAAGAACATCTTTGGTAAGCATATCAACCCCAGTGATGTAGATATTACTCTTGTCCAAATTTGCTTCAAGACTAGAAGCAAGAGAGAACTTAGTAAAAGCATTAAAAATGAGTTGTTGTGACCTGATATCAGCCCTAACAAACATCACCAAGTCATCAGGAAACATCAGATGAATGATGCTAAACCTATCAAACCTTGGATGAAAATGGAACTCAGAATTATACTTAAGCTTTTGTATACATCTAGATAAATACTCTATTCCCAAAGAAAACAAGAAGGGAGACGTATGATCTCCCTGTTTCAAACCTTTCGTAGCTGGAAAAGGCTTGCAAGGTACTCCATTAATTACAATATAAAAAGAGGCTGAAGTCACACAAGCCATTACCCACTTCACAAATTTGGTAGGAAAACTAATCTCACTCATAACAGTTTCAAGGAAGGTCCATTCAACTGAATCATAGGCGTTTTTCAAATCAACCTTAAGCATGCATCTTGGAGAAATATTCTTAGTGGTATAGCCTTTTATAAGCTTAGTGGCTAAAAGGACATCATCATAAACATTCCTACCAGGCATAAATCCTGATTGGGCTAAATCAACCACACTACCAATCATACTTTGCCTGCTAGTAGTCAAGATTTTAGCTATAATCTTGTACGAAACACTGCAACAAGCTATAAGCCTAAAATCCTTAACAAGGGAAGGATTGTTAACTTTAGGAACTAAGGTGATCAAAGTACATTTGGTAGAAGGCAGCATAGCACCCGTGTCAAAATATTGACTCACAACATCATAAATATCATGTTTAATAATAGACCAAGCTGTGGAAAAAGAGACTATTAAAGCCATCAATACCTGGAGCCTTGGCATCATTAATGGACCATAAAGCATCATCAATATCTTGGTGAGTAATAGGTTAAACAAGTGAAACAGCATCAGTAGCACTCACTTGAACACCTGCTCTCATAATTTCAATATCGACAGTAGGAAGAGTAGGAGCAGCAGTCCCAAGAAGAGCTTGATAAAACTTCATGACTTCATGATGAATATCCTGAGCCTGAATAAGTTATAACCAGCTTTCGTAAACAACACCTCAATACTATTTTGCATATATCTCTCTTTCATAGCATAAAATAAGAATTAAGTATTTGAGTCCCCAAGCTTCAACCATTATATCTATAACTTCTGTCTAAGGGGAGATTCCTCTATGTGCAGAAATTTATTTAACACCAGAATACACTCCTTCTCAGCTTGATGAAGAGTAGCACACCCAGGGTTGCTCTAAAGCTAAATTTGAACATGTTGAAGATCATTCCTGGCTTGGACAATTCTTGCTTCAATACTGGCAAAGTCATTCTTATGAAGCCTCTTCAACTGAAATTTCACTTTTTTAAGCTTAGACCATATAGTCTACATCCAATTATCATTATTGCTATAGTTCTACCACCGAGCTTCAACAATTGCAATGAAATCATCATGAGAAGCCATGCAATTAAATAATTTGAATGGCATGCCCTTACTTGAAACCTAATCAGACCACTGCATAAGCATAGGGGAATGATGTGAATTCTCAGGAATCAGATATTCAACAACCATCCTACGATACCTAGTTAACCAATGAAAGTTAACTAAGTACCTGTCAATCGTGTTGCAGATCCTAGAGTCTCCAGTACCTTTCTTATACCAATAAAAGAAATGACCACAAGTTTTAGGTTTCCTAATTTAAAAACCAAATTAGGATACCTAGTTAACCAATGAGAGTTAACTATCAATAGTGCTTAGCTCCACCCACAAGCATCTCTTGTCTGCTATTGTGTGTAAACCATACACAATAATGAAATCCCACTAGATACTAATACTCAACTCTCCCACAGTATCATGGATAAATTGTTCAATTTTGTAGCTAATATGGATAGCCACAACAACAGAGTCCTAAGCCAATCATATCCCACGTTTATTCGAACTATCAGAATTGTGATCCCATTTTCACTTCCTACCAAATTTACTCATAACTCTATCTTTATCATGCTTCTTAACCCTCGTCTCAAGCAAAGCCATTACTAAAGTTCTATGCTTCCCCATGAAGCTTTTTATTTTATCTGGTGTAATGGTAAAGGTGATACTGCCAACTTCATTATACATGTGAGTGATAACACCTGGACGCTCCAAACTTGCTACTTCTTTCCCTCTTTACCGTCTAGTCACAATATTCCAAGTAGAAACTTCAGAACTCTTAGTAGGCCCACCATCATTATGCATTATATCCACCACTATGGCACTATGCTTGAAGATTTCTAGTTGGACATCCCCCACCACAGCCTTTGCCTTACTTGGGAGCAATCTCCCTGTTAACATTCTAAACAGGCTCCTTCACCACAGGGTTATGTTGTAACACCCGAACCATCCGGAGTCGAGTCTATTGTCACCAATGCGCATCCAAGGCCAACAACTATCCTAAATAACCAACACAAGTTTTTCCGCACTACTAAAAACATGGGCAAAAAAATCACAAATAAGAGACCTCCTAATGCAAAAGAGTGGTAATTTAATAATAAGAACCTCACTTGTCAAAAAAGAGGTCTCTTCTAATAGAGGAAAGAAACCTCTTATTTTATAAGGTGATCTCTGATATTTTCTCACAAACCTCATTTACTAAAAGGTGGTCTCTTAAATTTTTTTCTCTCATTTTTTTTACTCTCTTACTCCCAGAAACGTAACTGAAACCATTGATTCATGGAAGTGTTTTTCAAAATCTTTTTTTTTTTCTGGCAGAATTCTAAATCTTTAATAAGGTCATTTAAAACCCATCTTTTAGTTACCACGCAGCCAAGGACAACCTAATCTTCGCCCCATCTTTTCCCTCTTCATCTTCCTTCTAGCGTAGTAATTTGAATCTTTCTTTTCTGAGGGTTCAAGACTCAATCTGATTACACCAATATGGCGCTGCAATTGGCCTCCGATTCATGCATTGGTATCTCCTTTCTTGTTGAATTATTAGTTTTTATCTTTTATTTGTTCTTTACATGTTAGATTTATAGGTTTTAGTCTTATCGATTCAATTTTCTTCAGTCATGGAATTTAGTATCACTTGGAAATGCTGCATAAATATCACTTGGCCTTGAATAATGCTGAATGTGATTAATTAGCATATTCACTTAGAAATGCTTGGTATATAATCTAAACTTTGACAGTTATGTATAATTGTTATCATTTTTGTTGATTTGCAAAGGAGCCCAATTATTGTTTTAATTCAATTCTGGTTTGAACTTAGAAGAATTGCTTTGGTTTGCACTAACTTTAGTCATCATGGTATATGGGATAATATCTGAAATCTTTATATTTTCCATTTAGAGTGGTAAAATTTATTCCATGAACTTGAGGAAGATGAATCGCATTGTTGCGGTTATTTGGGCTTGGAAGTATGATAATTTAAAAGAGGTAACCTGAAAGGCTGGAATTATATGGTATTTCAATATCTGAACATGTGCCTTTTTCCTTAGCTTGTTCATGAAGTGATATAATCTTTTCTATAAATATGTTTTATGCTCAAGGATAGTTTCATATTTCATGTGCAGGCAGGGGCGGAGCTACTTGGTAACAAGGGGTAGCATGTGCTACCCCTAAAATTTTTTGGAAAAAAAATCTAGTTTAGCTACCGCTTTATTGGTCGCAAAAAATTTATGTGTTAGAACTTAGAATAATCTCATGAACTTATATTGTTTATGAAGTGACGGTTATTATCAAGCATGTTTTGTTTTGATTTTTCTTATTTAAGAAAATGTTTTGGGCTGATAAATGGGGTAAAGATTATGGTAAACTCTACTTGTTAGGCAAAATGGTTGAAGCAATGCAGACCTTATTGACATTACTAACTGATGTCAATTTTTTATCACAGCAGCATACGAATTACTGCTATCAATTTAGTGCACTCTGTCATTTTGCAAATCAACTGCTGTTAACAAGCGTGTTAATTTATATGTGGTTGTCGATGCCATATGTTGTTTATCTTTTATTCAGTACTTTGGCGCAACTTCAACAATCTACTCCCAAAATAATACTGATGAAGTTAGAGAATTATGGATTAAATTTGTGCATGAGTATAAACAAGGAGATGAGGATGAACTTGAAGATAGAGTAGAAAGTGTAATTTTGATATAATATCATGTTTTATAATTTTTTTTCCAGATTAGTCTCTTATATATTACAAAGCATTGAATTACATTGATTGAAATGTTGAGTATTTCTGAAATAAGGCTCGTGTATTTGTTAACATTTTGAATTGAATTGATAGATATTTTGAGCGATGGAACATGTGAAACGGATTGGAGAAGCGTATAATAATATTGAAATATTGTCATTTTTTTTAAAACTAAAAAAGTTAAAGAGACCACCTTTTCCTTTCAGGTAGTGTTTTAAGAAATGATTAAAAAGACCACCTACATATTGGCTCTGTTTGGCAATACTACCTGAAATGTAGCTGAAACTGATAAGGTACAACTAAAACTGATAAGGTACAACTAAAACTGATAAGGTGCTGAAACTGATAAGGTAGCTGATTAGTTTAACTGTTTGGCAGAACTAGTTGCATAAGTTGATTCATTATTTAGATTTTGTAATTCTTTTATTATATATATATATATATATATATCAACACTAATTTATTTCAATGTAATTGAATAATAAAAAACAATATAAATATTTGAAATCGTAACTCACTTGAACAAAAAATATTTCGCTAATTCTCCATAAGCAATTATGCAACACATTTCTCTAAATTTATACTATCATATTATGCGTATAAATCGTCATAATACAAAAAAAATACGATACTTGTAAAATATAATAACAGATTATTTTCTACTCCATATTTGATTAGCAATACCGTCACGAACCAAATCCATCTCTTTAGAAGTCTCTCTTGATGTTTCGCTACTTCTGTAATCAGCAACGTCCGGGATTTCTTCATTTGGCATATAATCCGGATTATTGTCGAGCATACTAAACATAAGGTCATTTGTTGAACTTTTTCGTATGTAGTTGTGTAAGGCAAAGGTGGCCATTATGACATCAATTTGAGTATTGATACTGAATATTGGCATTTGCCGTAATATTTTCCATCTTTTTTTCAAAACTCCAAATGATCTCTCGATACAACTTCGAAGGGAAGAATGGAGCGGTTGAAAGCTTCTTTTTCATTAGTTGGTGGCTCATGTTGATATTCATCCTTATGATACCTTGTCTTTGGATATGGTACCAAATAGCCTTTTCTATCTGGATATCCTTATCAACCAAATAATACTTACCTGTAAAAGATTAATAAAACAATGGGTTAAAAAATATATAACTTCAAGTAATAATTATAAAAAAAAATCCTATATACCTTCAGGTGGTTTTGGAAAGTTTAATTCTGGTGTGTGAAGTGCATGAAGAAAAATACGAGTGTCATGAGCAGATCCTTCCCATCCAACAGAAATGAAAGTGAAACACATATAAAATCACATGTAGCCATGACATTGAAAGTAGGGATCCCTTTCCTTCCTCTATAACGCAGTTGCTCTGCTTCAGGAATGCATGCATCAATATGAGTGCCATCAATGCACCCAATAGCATCCTATTATATTTAGAAATAATGAAAGATAAATAAGCTTAAGTGACTATGATAAAGGGTGTAATATTATGCCAATATTTAATTACATTGTATAATTATAAAATCTCAACATGAGTTTATGAAGTCATACCTTAAAATATGGCATGTATCTTGAGTCATGTTCAATTTGGGATGGTATATCTGAAAAGCTTCTATCCTTGGTTTTATTATATCACGTGCAAGACCCATATAAGCCCTACTTCGGCCACTAATTGCTTCTAGAACTTCATGAAATGCTCTACTAATAGTCTCACCAGAACGTTGAAATCGTTCTGCTACCTCTCATTAGATATACCCAATGCAAGAGTGTAGATAAATATACCGACTTTTTCAACAACAGTCATTTTCTTACTCGGTTCCAGTCCATATGTAAGATGTAGTTCTTCACATAATTGTCTAAACACACTTGACTCCATCCTAAAAGCATTGATGCATCGTATGTAATGTCCGTTTAAAACGTCATTCATCCAGTCTTCTCCTGTTTGGTTGGAAGTCATGCATGGTTCTTTGTAGATATACTTACAAAAATATGTTGCTATAACACATGTATTACATGTCATGAGCACCCAAAATAATTTTTGTCGTTTCTTCTTTCTCCTTTCAATGTCCATCGTGTATACCTAGTAACCATATAATAATAAAACTGCAAAAATTTAATCAAACTTAAATATAATTTTATAACACACAAAAACATAATTCAATTTTTGTCATTCACATTCGCTAATAAAAAAAACATTTAATACAAACTACCAGTCATATTGACTACATTAATTTATTAATCTCGAAATGAAACTAAAAATAAAAGCAACTAAATGAGTCTAACAGAAAACCATTCATATGCCTTGAGTATGCATGTAACCCAACTCATCCTTGATTCATCGTCATCCATTTTTATGAAAATTTCTCTTCTCGCACCGTCCTCGATCAAACGAACTAAACAACACCATAATCACTATTTTTTTAAGGCCACATTCAGAAGCACACATGTCATTATAATAGTCATTGCTGTAGCAATACTAGTATCATTATAAGTGCGTTGTGCTTTTACACTACCAAGATGATCAGCATCTGACTCCATTAATTCCAATGCTCGACTACAAGTGTTTACCATAGTGTTAATGTGACTAGATTACATAGCCGATCCACTAGATTGTCTTCCCTTACGTTTCATTGGTATGGGTTTTGTAGTTCTTGTACCACATTTTTGAGGTTGCTTAGAGCATCTAGTACCATTTCTACCCTTTAGGTTGGAGGGCTCACTTCCTGCAGTAGTATCCTGACAATCAGCATTTGGAATGTGAGTGTTGGAACTACCACTAACACCTAAATCAGATGCTTGCGTACCCCAATCACCACTAACAGAAAAACTAGGTACTTGGGATGAGACATATTTTAGTAAATTGCTATAAAAATTTGGCCCTTGACTATCCACATTATCTAAGTCAGGATAATATTCAGGGTAAATACCATCCTGAGTGCTCTTATCATTTTCATTAACACCCTCATCATTATCCTGACCACTTCTTTCATCTTCTACATTAAACACAATCACACTCGACGGGTCAATACTTGTTGACACAACATGTTCACCAGTAGCATATCCATCTTGATACAACCTATTCCATAAATCTTCTATCTCGGGAGCTATTCCTTTATTTCGGAACTTTTTAACTTCAGGTTTCTCCTACAAAATGCAAAGGTAGTATTATAAATTTAACTTATACAAAATAAATTTATTCAAAAAATTAATATGATGTAGTAATATGATACTCACCATAATTTTCTTTTCCCACCATTCAATTGAAGCTTTGATCTTTCCTGTAGTAGGGTCCCACCCAAGCCCAGTTTCCCCTGTTTTTAAGAATTTCCAAAGCTGTCAATCTCTCCTCATCCAATCATACTTATTCTTCATACTTTTTATTGGACATTTCCGTTTAATTCTTTTCTCAAACTCACCCTGAACTAATACCCACTTTATTGCACGTCCTTTTACTTTTTCATCCATTGAGGCGATCAAAATGTCACAAAAAGTTATCATGTCATCATCTGTCCATATGAAATTCCCCTCTTTTTTATCATTTGTTGGCATCATGTCATCTATATATATAAAAAAAACTACGAACCAAAAATAAAAATTCAAATCTTCCGAAATAAAGACAATTACATGTAAGGTTCTCAAGTTACAAGCATCACAAACCACAAAACATGGTATTATATTCACAATGCTTATATCATATTCATTGGCAGTCAATTCTTTCTCCCCTTCAAATATATATTCAAATAATCATATACAAAGTGTTATATACTCATACACAGATAAGGTGATTAGATGAATAACATAATACCACTTAAGAAGTCAAAATAAGAACATGATGACAACAAAAATAGGAAGATGACACCTTGCAAAGTCATTACTCACACAATCATATGCCATACATTATCTTGCGTCACCCTCACCCATGAAACAACTAAGGATAAAATTTGATTTTACTGATCTTAACATCATTGCACTTAATTTATTTATAACATAATGATTTTTTAATTAATAGAATGAAGGAATCCTTCATATAACATGGTCAGAAGCAGCAGATAACACGCAAATCTGAACATTCAATTGAATGTTGTCTACTCCTCTCTACATCGAACTACAGAGGAAACATAAAACCAAAATCATTAAAAAAACCCAGAGAAATAAACAACAGATTTGCATTCGATTCAAAAAAAAAAAAAAAAAAAAAAGATTTGCATACAATTGCAAGAAAATTCACATGGAGATTTCAAGGAGATGAAGAATGAAATTGGATGTACCTCACTAGTACAAAATAGACGATTTGCGTCGGATGCGAGGCGCCTATTTGCGTCGGACCCAGGTCCGACGCCACAGGCCTCGATGCAAATTAGAATACAGGATCTGCGTCGGACAATGGCGCGACGCATTTAATTAGCTATCTGCGTCGGACTCCACCTAAAATACGATGCAAATTTATGACTCATGTGCGTAGCACATAGCACTACATGCGACGCACATGAGGCTTTTCAATCCCAGCAGCAAGCTCACGTGCGTCGCATGTAGTACTATGTGCGACGCACATGAGGCTAATATACAACGCACAATTCATCAGCATCATCAGCATCATAGTTCACGCCCAATTCATCCAAAAATTACATAATACTGAATTCAAATAATGAATTCAAATCAGCAATATAGAAACTAAACTGGAAAAAAGTTGAATTTTTAGATTGGATATAAATTGTATTTTTATAAAAACCTAATTACATAATACTAAATTACAGAATAATAAAAAAATTCCAGAAAATGAAAATAAAAAAATTACAGTAATACAAAAATTACAGAAAATTAAAATAAAAAAATTACAGAATAATACAAAAATTACAAAAAATGAAAATAAAAAAATCACAGAATAATACAAAAATTACAGAAAATGAAAATAAAAAAATTACAGAATAATAAAAAAATTACAGAAAATGAAAATAAAAAAATCACAGAATAATACAAAATTACAGAAAAATAAGGAAATCAACAAAAAGTAAAAAAGAAAATCAATTACAAAGTTACAGAAATTATACAAAGTTACAGAAATTTATACAAATGATGAGATGCAAACTAAAAAAAAAAAAGTTAAATCTGGCCTTTACCTTGAATTTCTAGAAATAAAACTAATTACAAATTCATGCCTCTTCATCTTCATCCTATTCAAACTCAAAATCAGTGGATTGCAAGCCGAATCTCAAACAAAGAATTCAAGGCTAATGTTCGACGCTTTGTGTTCGTTTCTCTCCCTCCCTGTGTTCGTGCTCGTCGGAATGGGTCGACCGAATCAAATAAGGAAAGCAATCGCCGGCGAGATCTTGTAGGAACACCGCGAACGGCGAGATTCGAAGGAGAATTGAAGATGAGATGCGAAAACGGCTAGATGAAGTGAGAGAAAGATGAGATGCGAAAGAGATGAGAGTCATAGAGTGTTTGAGTAAGAGAGATGAACGGTTTGAGTGAGAGAAAACGGCTAGATGAAGTGAGAGAGAAAATAGTCTGATGAAGATTGAAGGGTTTGAGGGAGAAAACGGCTGAAAGCTAGGGTTTGAAGAGAAGCTCTAAAGTTGCACGTTAAATATGGGAAGCCCATCATGTGCGTCGCATGTCGCGGCCCACTCGACGCAAAGCTTGGCCCAAATTTATTTTTTGTCATATGCATCGCACACTTAGGTATGTGCGACGCACATTGTTGGATCGTTTGCGTCGCGTGCTTCAATCTGTCTGACGCAAATCTTTTTTTAATGATCTGGACCCATGTTGTGCGTCGCACTCTTCATTGTGTGCGACGCAAATAGTATTTCTGCGTCGTTTCCGTGTTTGTGTGACGCAAATGGGGCGACGCAAATTGACCTTTTTCTACTAGTGCCTGCTGCAGAAATTGTGAAAGATGCAGTAGAATCGAAGAGACGAAGACAGTAGAGTAGAGAACACAAGAGAGAATGAGAATTTGGTTGTGAACGTAATATTTCTCTAATAACGTTATATTCCACGATTTTAGGTACCTGATTTTAGGTACCTGATTTTCAAACGTTATACTTTTTACCTTGTCAAAATCAGTCATTTTAGGAACTGAAATTTTATTTTAGATATTCCAAACACCTAATTCATTTTAGCACCTAAAAGTTTTAGCAACTTATCACTTTAGGCACCTAAAATGCCTCCCCAAACAAAGCCATTAAAAATGATTTCTTTGTAAGATAGAAAAGATCACCTATCTGTAAAATATGGCGCCTTATTCTTCTTTTTTTTCCCTGTTTAAATTCATAAATAACCACTTATTTTAAGGAAGTGGTCTCTTCTATCAAATTTAGAAACCACCCGCAAATAAGTGGTTATTTATCCTAAATGAGATTTTGGGGGATCTCTTTAGGCTTTTTTGTAGTAGTGCCGGCGCATTTTGTCCTCACTCATGCGCACCCTGAGAAACTTCCTAGGAGGGCACACGTCCCCATACTCCCAGCCAAGCACGCTTATCTGTAGAGTAACTAAGAAAACGAGCTCCCTAAAAGAAAGATGCATGTTGTTGGAATGAGTAGCCTGCTAAATCCCTTTAAAGCAATCATAAGGGGTATTATATATGCACTGTACCTCCAATACTCTCTAAGGTAGAATTAGGGACCCACTTTTGAGTAGTTTTAACTGCTGGCTTCTCATTCACTTGGACAGATCTCTTCTTAGAGCAATCATGCCTTATAGTGTGGCATTTATTGCAATAAGGTGGAGCCCACTCAAAATGAACCTTCTGCGCAGTAATCCTTCCATGACTATCTTCAAAGCTAATAGTCTTAGGCAATTCCTTTGTGACATCAAATTCAACTAATAAATGAGCAAAAGTAACATTCTGTTGATGAGTGGTACATTCCCCGTTATAGAGTGGAATGTCAATCATACTCCATATTCAGCTCAAAGATTCATGACCCCAATAGTTCAAAGGCAAGTTATAGAGCCTAATCCATAAAGGAATGACTCTTAGGATCTCCATCTGAAAATCCAAAACTTTAATCACTAGGGGTCGGCTATTAATCTTGTGGGGCCTAGCATAAAGAATTTCATTCCTATCCTCAATACTTGCAAACTTGACAATAAAATACCCCTTATCATGAAGGAAGACTCTAGGCTTTGACAAATGATTCCAAGATTGCTCAACATATCTAGTTATAGCACTAATAGATGGTGTTTGCCCCACTACATACAAAATTACATCAGTAGACCAAAATTCTAAAAGATCATCTACTTCAGATTGAGGGAGTTAGGTTACTTTTTCTTACCTTCCTTTACCAGTGGTGGGATGAACTTGAGAGAGACTCCCTTAGCTATGAGAAATTTCCTTGCTGCAACAGTGGACCACTTGGTTACAAGGGAAAGCTCTGATCGCTTAGAAGCTCCTCCTTTGTCTTGTGGAATCTCTGTCCCCAAATCACTCGCCTCATCATTAGTAGCTCCAACATGCTTCTTCTGCAATAACCTATGGCTCCTTGATTTGCACAGGCTTTTCCTACGATGTATATCGGAGGAGGACTCAGCCGTGCCTTAGATTTATGAGCCTTGAAGGTTTCATTAGTCGCATGATAGCTTGTATGGCAGGCGAAGCATTAGCAGTAACTTCACGAGTTATTGTTACATTGGCTTCCTTAGAAGGTAAAACAAAACTACTATCTTTATTACCTTCCTTAACTTGATTAGCTTGAGGAGAAAGCTGGGGTTTTTTTCGACGACCCATCGGCGACAAGCAATAACTATCTTGAGACCTAAGCAATCGTCCTTTCACCATGGAGAGAAAACCCTGAAAATACTAATTATTAGCGAGAACATATATTAAGTTCTTTCCTAGATGTATAAATTGTGAAAGAAACAAAAATAAAGTTTGAGAGCTTAAACCATAGAAGAAGATGGTAGGCAAGAAATGATGGTTATCTTAGCTACGCTAAAATAAAAATAATAAAGCTAAAGAAAATGACATAAAAGCCAAAAGACCAAATATATAAGGAAAAAATTCATAAACATATTCCTATAATCATTTTTTTTCAAAAAACTACCTTATATAATAAATTTCTTTCAATATACTTCCATTTTACCGTTAATGGGGGTTTAAGCACTAATAATTGAGTTATCGTAAATTGCTTTTCTTTCTTCCCTTCTCGTTTCTCTCCTTTTTTCTTGCGACCCCACCGGTAACAACACCTACGACGATCATATATTGATTAATATTAAATATAAACGTAAAATGGTAGTATATTGAAGTGAATTTGTTATATAAGGTAGTTTTTTAAAAGGTGTTTTTATGAAAAAAAAAGTTGGTTATAAAAAGTAAATTTTGCCGATATATAAAAAAGCAAAAGATTGAAAAGACACGTTTTCTCATAGTCGGTTATGCATTATTCTCTCTTGTTTTTGCATGTATTTGAAAGACAACATAATTATAGGTGTATTCCCTTCACCTTAAAATTAAAAAAAAATTTAGGTCTAATAAGTTTAGATCAGGTCTACCAAAACACTCAAACTAAGTTCCAATAAAGATCAACCAGGTCTAATAAGTTCAGTTCATATAAATTCAGGTTTTTTCAAGTAAAGAGCACACCCTATTTCAGGTAAATAAATTAAGAGAGGAGAGTTGATGAAGTCGTGAAGCTAGTATTTTCAATTCTATTTTTTCATAGAATTAAATGAATTTAGGGTTACATTGAAGGATAAGTTTGTTTCAATTTTGAGTAACATTAATCAATTTAAGGAAATCTTTTATTGGTTTAAGGGTGACTTTATAGTTTATTTTTAAGGTAACTTTAATTAATTTGAAAAGTAAATTTCCTAATTAAAGTAAGTGTAACTTTTATAAATTTTAGGGTAACTTTGATTAGTTTTATGGTAACTTTGATGAATATATAAAATATCAATTTTTAGTTAATTTTAGGATAATTTTGATTAATTTTCGGGTAAGTTTAATTAATAAAGGGGTAACTTTGATTAATTAAATAACGGTAACTTTGATTAGATTTAGGTTAACTTTGGTCAGTTTTAGGGTGACTTTAGTTCACTTTTAGGGTGATTTCAAGTATTATTAGTGTAACACTCCCTATTTTTCTCTTTTTTGGAAAACTTATTTTTAATATAAATCTCCTTGAGAAATTGAGAGTATTATCGTCACGTGATGACGTTAAAGACTTTCATACTAACTAGTAACTGAACTTTAAACTAATGCATCGGAAATAACTTAAATAACTCCTCTTTATTAGTATATGTAAACTTTATTATACAACTATGATGACAATAATGGAAATAAAGAAAATAAAATAACAACTCCTTGACTAGTTATGATTCCTCACTACCTCCCCCACATGAAAGTATGCATCATACCAACCTGTAAATTATGCTCGCCAAAATAGGATCATCATAGGGACAAAACCATAATACAAAACAAAAGTGTGTCAGTAAAAATATTGAGTAAATGTACATGCGGAATATTAAACACTTTATTTAATTAAACTTTTGAAATATTTAATTTCAAAAAACCTTTCTTGGATACTTGATAATACTTATATAATATGAAGTATATAACCTTGAACAAAAATCCTTTTTTCCTTGCCTAGGTACCTTTTCTAAAGTGTGCACCCCCCAAGTTTTGTATTCCTTTCTGAGTCTGTTACGAGAGGTTACTACCTTGTCCACATGACTTATACAAAAAGTACATGGGTAAATAATATAATAGCTACCGTTCTTGCTAATAAATAACAAGTCGTTGCCTCTTTATAATTGCGATCATGAAAGATCATATAACTAATAAAAATCCTTCTGAAATAATCCACCTATAAAAAGAATAATAATTCTTATAAATTTAGCCATATAAAGGCATAAATAAAATAACCTGTTTAAGAGGTAACTTTTCAAACAATAATAATAATTCAAAAACTCCTTTTTAAATATTTAAACATGCATTTAAATATCAAACTCCTTGTAAATTGTATGAATATAGATTCAAAGATCAAACGCTATAATAATATTGAACTAAAGGCATGATTCAAGTGCATAATAAAATTAATAAACATTCAAACATGTTCATACAAAACACCTGCCGTTCATAATAAAACTCTTAAAAAACATGGACTTCAATCCAAAATATTTTCCTAAAAATGTGATACCAAGGTTGCAAAATAATTATTAAAGAACTATATATACAAGCATCGTGAAAATTAATAATTACTAGGGAGGAAGAGAAAGGTAGGCTAAGAGGGAGAGAGAGAGTATAAACTTGAGAAAAAAATTATTTATTTCTCAAATTTGGTGTGAAGAATATGATGAGAGAGAGACTATTTATACTGGTTGGATAGGTAGAATAGGAATAGGACTAGAAAACTAAATGATAAGTTCAGGAAAAAAAAAACTAATCTAGCTAGGATATAGCTAATATTTAAGATTATCCAACTAAGATTTGAAAAAAATATAGATTATCTCATAATACATAATTATATAAGGTAAAATAAGTAAAATATAAGTAAAAAGATAACAAAAGATAACCAAAACCTTATCACACTACCGTGTGATATAGGCGGAATTCATTTTTTTTTTCTTTTTCTTTTTATAAATCTTATTTTTTGTCTTTTTTTTTCTTTTTAGATTTTCTTTTAAGAAATACCTTCAACTACTAAACTAACTCCATGGATCGAATATATAATTTGGGATCGAATTTATTTGAAAACCCCATAATATATCATAAAAGCTTATTTAAAACCTTTATAATTAATATTCTTTAATAATTTAAAAAATCCTTTTAAAAATTGTAATTAATAACTTACGAAAAATACGAAGTATTACAGTTAATTAGAGTAACTTTTTTAGTTAATATTGGCGTAACTTTGATTTTTTTTATACGAGTAACTTTGATTATTTTAGGATAACGTTAATTAATGTTAGGGTAAAAAAATTTAATAAATACTTCCTCCATTTTATACTACACAAAACATTTTTTTTGGCAGGTCTGCAAAGACATAACTTTAATCATTGAATATCTCTATTTGCTTATAATTATAAGTAAAATTGTGAAAAGTTAATATCTTGAAACTATATGTCGAGATGAATCTAAAAAGATCCTACATGACTATCTTCTTTTTATGTTGACTTAGCAAAACACAGTTCAATTAGAGTGGGTGAATAATGTAAAAGTCAAAACGTTTCACACATTATTGAAATGGAGGAAGTATATATATATCGCTTTGATTAGCTTGAGGGTAACTTTGATTAGCTTGAGGGTAACTTTGATTAATTTCAAGATATTTTAGTTAATTTAAGGATAACTTTAGTTAATTTTAGGGTAATCTTGATAGATACTTCCTCCACTTTTTTTATTATTGCCCATTTTCCTTATGTGGAAGATTCATATTAATTGTAAAATTACTAAATTTAATTATGTTTTCTCTCTATTTCTAACCTTATTAGATAGATCTCTTTTTTTTTTTTTTTTTTTGAGGGGAGATAGATCTCTTTTTCAATCTCTCTCGTCTTTTTGAAAAATGTGCATCTCTTACATGTTGTAATTATTAAAGAATGGATGCAGTATAACGGTAATTTTAAATAAATTTGTGAAAACTTTAGATAGTTTTCAGGGTCACTTAAATAGTTGTAGGATACCTTAATTTAGGTATCTTTGACTAATTTTACAATAACTTTGATAAATTTACTATGGGTAATATTGACTAGCAATGGGGTAACTTTGATTAATTTTTGAGTAACATTTGACTGAAATATTAGTAAGCTTTTAAGCCAACGTTGTAAAGGAACTATTTAAATTAGATCAAAAAATATAGAAGGAAAGAGGGTAATGCTACATCTATCCGATGGGTAGTTAACTCACTAGAAATAGAGCATTAAAAAACTATTAAAATTGATGAGTTAGATCCCACTATTTATTTAATTCTATTAGTAGTGGATTGTTGACCCATTGGATAGATAAAGTTTTTCCTAAGAAAATAATATTGACGTTGAAAGTAGAGTAGAGTGTGTTGAAGCAAAAGAAAAGTGGGACTCTGGCCGCCTCCTGTCTCCTCCTTTTTCTCTCTTCTTCTCCTCTCCCACAAAATCCTAATTCTCAATCTAGGGGCTACCACCACCCTTTTGGGCGGTGGTAAGCCCCTTTTCTGGTTTTATTACTAGCTTTTTACGTTTATGTTTCCAATAAATCTTAGTCTCTCTCTAATGGAGAGTTTTTCTACCCATATATTGGGTTATGTCTACCCATATATTGAATTTTATCTCTCTCCATGTGAGAGTTTAGAGAATTTGGTTTTGGGTTTTTCTGTATTTCAAGATGTTGATTTGTTGATCAAAATTTGTGCTGCGTTGCAACAGATGTCAAAACTTCGTTTACAATCACTTGAATTGAATCCGATTCTACTTCAAAACTACAAAAGATCGATAGACCCCCTTGCAGAAGGCTGCATTAGACAGCGATGTGAAAGACAAGGGTTTTCAGAAGTGTTAGATCTACTCAACGATCGTGATTTTATCATATTAGAATTGTATTTATTTCATTTAATATGTATTTGTTTAGTTTTGACTTTTATTGTAGATTTCGTATGACTTTGAATCAACCAATTAATGTTACTTTAAAAAAAACAAAAGAAAAGTGGTAAAGTATACGGAAAAGTGGTAAAGCCCATAGATCACGACCAATCCTAGTATATCTTCAATAACAACACCTATCATTATTCATTAGGCCCCCTTAACTCTCCGTACATGAATAATTATATGGAATACCTTTTGTAACTTTTAGATCCATAGATCACGACCAATCAGTTAAAGCTTTCCCTATTTGCTGCAAAGCACAAGGCCACCACCACACAGGAGCTTGAAGCATCCGCGGACCATGCCTCTAAAGCCGATCCGAAACAAAGAAAAAATATTCACTTCTAATCATCTTTTGATCACTACCAATAGATTAGAATAAATTGATTGATGAGTAATTTCATAGAAGAAAAGGGGAACGAGGATATAGGATAAAGGATAGAGGATAGAGGAAAGAGGAAAGAGAAAAGTTGGAAAGCAATACTTATGACTATGTATAATTGGGCTTTCTAATTAGTTCTCCAAGGAGAGAGAAAATGGAGAGCCACTTCTTACCCAATAATGGAGCTCTTGGTAGACGGTAGTGTCTTGGGTGTCTCTCCATGGAGACACTTTGCAAAGTGGCTCTTGGGGGAGATACCTTTGTGGTTGAAGTAAGGAGAGATAACTCTCCAATGTTTGGGGTCCACATGCTATTGCATTTACTTAAGTTTTCTTTTTTTCTTACCACCATTTAATGCTCTTTTTTATAAAAATAAAAAAAACATGGTAATAATTAATATGAAAATTTGTTTTAAATAAATCAACCTTTGCGCGATATTCCCATTTTAAGTCTACCTTTTAATTATCACTAATTGAGTTAGGCTTGTATGTCTGGTTTTTTATTGAGTTTTAACTTGTTTGTAACATGTTCAGTAAGTTACTTATGGTACATGTTACCATGTCCGTTCTTCTAATACAGGCGAGAGTGGGGGTGGGACATTGTAACACGTATCATAAGTAACCTGCTAAACAAGTCACAAACAGCTTAAAACTTAATAGAAGAAAATAAACATACAAGCCTAACTCAATCAATGATAATCAAAAGGTATACTTAAAATGGGAAGACCACACAAAGGTTGACTTATTTAAAACAATTTTTCCTAATTAATATGCCAACAACTATAATTTTTCTTTATTTATAAAATGAGCTTAATATTGGATACATTTCTTACACGAAATCTACTATCTTTATTTAATTTATGAAATTAAATATTAGCATTCAAAATTAATATTTTTTTTAAAAAAAATTCCACATTACATAAATTATGAAAAAGATAATTTTTTTGTAATTATATTTAATTTACATGAATAACTTTATTTATATAACTTTAATCATAGTATAAAACGAGGTTCATTTATTGATATGAGGACCACAAAACAATGAAAAGTTAAATGGAGAGCTGTTTAAAGAGTTTTATTGTTGTTGGGTGTTTTAGTTCTTGAGAGTAGTGTGAAGAAAGAGAATAGATGAGATAGAATGGAGAGCTAATTGGAAAGCCATGTACCATTGTACATGCTCTAATAAAGTTAATGCTTTCCTCATTTGCCGCAAAAAATTTTCTTTAATCTTTTGAAAAAAAATAACGTCAAGGATTTAAAAACATTAGGAGAACTTCGTCACTCTTATACTATCTTCAGCATAACCTATAAGGCTGTAAAACAACAGCAATAACTCATTACTTAAAATATAAAACGAGTAGTTTTTTCGCCATTTGGTAAACAATGGAAGCGCAGACCTGTTAGTTACTACACAATAATAATTGACCACCAAAACGTAAAAAGATTTTTGATAATGAATATTCCCTTCGGTCTATATTAATTCATCCGTTTTTTTTTTTGCACAAAGTTTTTGGAGAAACAGTATTGTGGGACATAAAAGAAATATAAACTATTATTTTATGTTAAAGTTGAATGTATGTGTGATAAAAAGTTAGTGGTCTCATTCAAAAAATAGAAAAAAAGGGTAAACTAATAAGGGACATCCCAAAAAGCTAATGCTTCTTGGCTAGAGAGCTTTCCTATGGCCCATCTACTTAATATGGACCGAGAGTGGTCGGATCATGCGCCACTTGAGCTTACCTTTACCCATCGAGAAGATAATTTTGGGCTGGGAGCTAAGCCCATTTGGTTCGAGCGGATTTGGGCGGGTGATACTGAGTGTGAGGGGATCATTGCGCAAGCGTAGGAGTTTGGGGGGGTTGATTTGAACTCGAAGCTTGAGGCTTGTGCGGGTAAACTAAAGTAGTGGGGCGGTTTAAAGTTCGGAATGTGACAGAAGTGTTGAAAAAAAAAGGCAACAACTTGAGGCTCTAAATGTGGGCGGGCTTATTCAGTTACTTTACGTCAAATTGAAAAAAGGCGTGCATTGGTGAAGGAAGTTGCAACCTTGTCTAATAGGAGGAGGTGTTTTGGAAGCAAAGGTCACGTGTGTTGTGGTTGTAGGAAGGCGATTGTAATATGAAATTTTTTCATCAACGAGCCCCGCAATGTAAAAGTAAAAAATACAATTCACAAAATAAAAGATCAAAATGGGATTTTAGTTGAGGAGCACCAAGATATTGGAAGGGTGGCAGTTAATTCTGAAACTCGTCCAGCAGGAGGAGGTGTTTTGGAAATAAAGGTCACGTGTGTTGTGGTTGTAGGAAGGCGATCGTAAAACGATTGTTTTTCATCAATGAGCCTCGCAACAGAAAAGTAAAAATACATCACAAAATAAAAGATCGGAATGGGATTTTTGTTGAGGAGCACGAAGATATTGAAAGGGTGGCAGTTAACTGCTATCGTTCTATGTTTACTACTACTTATCCGTCCTTGATTTCCCAAGTCCTCGTGAGTTTGAGACACGTGTGACTGATGACATGAATGCTGGACTTAAAAAAACCTTATGCGAAGGGGGAGGTAATATTGACACTTAGTCAGATGCATGCTATTAAAACCCCTGGCTCAGATGGTATGTGTCCTCTATGTTTTCAATCTTATTGGCACATTGTTGGTCCTGCTGTTATTGTTGTTGTGTTGAAAATTTTAAATGGTTATCCTATCCCTCTGAATTTTAATAAGACTTTCATTGCTATCATCCCAAAAAAGAGTGAACCTGATCAGATGAGGGATTTTAGGCCGATGTCCTTGTGTGATGTGGTGTATAAGCTGGTCTCAAAAGTCTTCTTGTCGCAAATAATTTTTGTAAACCGTAGTGCTTTTGTTCCAAGAAGATTAATTACTGACAACATTCTTGTGGCTTTTGAATTGTTCCATCACATGAAGAAACTTTAATCAAGTGGGTGGGTGCATGGCTTTGAAGCTTGAAATGTCTAAAGCCTATGAGTTGAGTGGGATTTTCTGGAGGCTACATTGAAAAAGTTCGGTTTTGACGAGGGTTGGTGTACTTGTGTGATGAAGTGTATCCGTTCGATCTCTTTTTTGGTGTTAGTGAACAGAAAGCCTACCGAATCCTTTACCCCTAGGAGAGGGATTAGGCAGGGAGACCCCATATCTCCCTACCTTTTTATTCTGTGCGCTGAAATTTTCTCGCATTTGATTAGGAAAGGTGAAGAGTCTCGAGGTTTAAGTGGTGTGACTATTGCTCTTGGGGCCGCTGTTGTCTCTCATATACTCTTTGCTGATTATTGTATTATTTTTTCCAAAGCCTCTAACTCTAATGTAGATATTATAAAAGATGTGCTCGGCACATATGAACAAGTGTCGGGGCAAAAGGTGAACTTGAAGAAAACTAATGTGACCTTTAGTAGTAGGGTGAGTGAGAACTGGCTTGTTAAGATGGATAATAAGTTGGGGGTTCGAAAGGTAGATATTCCTGACAAATATCTTGGGCTTCCAAATGTTGTGGGGAGGTCAAAGAAAATGATTACTCAGGGTGTAAAGGAGAAATTGTGGAAGAAATTACAAGGGTAGAAGGGGATGATTCTTTCTAAGGCGGGCAAGGAGATCCTTATGCAGGTTGCTGCCCAATCTGTCCCTACCTATGCGATGAGTGTGTTCAAGTTTCCATCCTCTTTTTGTGATGAATTTAAGTCCCGTGTTGCGTAATTTTGGTGGGGTCAAAAGAGTGGAGAGAGAAAGATTCATTGATTAGCATGGAAAAAGTTATGTCATCCAAAGAGTGAAGGAGGCCTTTGTTTCCTGGATTTTAAGATGTTTAATGAGCACTCCTAGGAAACCAAATGTGGAGGTGGATGTCAGACACCGATTCTTTAGTTCATGCTATGCTTAAAGCTCGTTACTTTCCAACCACTTCTATGATGGAAGTAGAGTTAGGAAATAATCCTAGCTACACTTGGAGAGGTATTTGGGAAGCAAGATGGGTGGTGAAGCGGGGTTTATGTTGGAGAATTGGTAATGGTAGATCAGTGAGAGTTTGGAACGATCCATGGATTTCGGAGTCATAACCTCAAAAGGTGATCTCTCATGGAGGGGAATATGCGGAGAATTTAGATGTTTGCACTCTTATTCACCCTATCTCAAGAACATGGGATACGTCCTTGATTTCAGAAATGTTCCTACCATTCGAACAAGAGAGGATCCTTAGAATCCCTCTTAGCACTCATTTTCCGCTAGATAAGGTGATTTAGGCCTTGGAAAAGAAAGGTGAATACACAGTTAAATCGGCCTACAAAACCATTTTCTTTGATGATCCTCGCTGCAATGATGCATCTTGTTCCTATTCAAGCTCGCTATGGAATAAAGTGTGGAGTGCTCCCATCCTCCTACGAGTTAAAATCTTCGCTTGGAGGGCGTGCTATCAAGCCTTCTCCACTCGTAAAAATTTGAATCGTAAAGTGTCTAGTATAGCTGCAGCTTGTGGTCTGTGTGATAGCCCTATAAAGGACAAAATGCACGCGTTGTTGGGCTGTAAGTTTGCTTCCCCCATCTGAGATGAGAGTATTTTTTATCTTGTTCTAGTGAGACATTATGCCTCAATCGGAGACTGGTGGGAGGAAATATTGCGGGAGGTAGGGGAGAATGAATGGGCGTGGTTTGTGACGCATGTGTGGGCTATATTGGGGGAAAGGAATAAATGTGTCATGGCGGGAGAAGTGTGTAGTGTTGAAAAGGTTTGTAACTGTGCTTTGCGCGTGCATAGAAAAGTAATGCAGGGTCTAGAGAGAAGGGTCAAGGTGGGAAAGAAAGAAGGTGGAAGGCTCTGAAATAGGCTGGGTAAAGGTGACTTCAGATGCAAGGTGCATTGAGGGATGGGGCACAAATATAGGAGTGGTGATATGGGACGATCATGGTGATCAGGTGCTGAGTTGTGGGACGTCTTTCTCTCTCTCGGTGTTTGATGCTACTACTGCTGAAGATATGGCATTACGATAGGGTCTTAAACTTGCTCAAGCTCAAGAAAAGCATAAGGTAATCGTGGAGTGTGACAATTTTACCGTTGTTTCGACATTGAAGCAGAAAGCTTCTGGAACGAGCACTTTTTTTCTTATTGTAGAGGATATTCTTGATTTCGTTTCTTGGTTTGATAGTATTGTTTGGTCTTTCATTAAACACGTAATTAAAAAGGTTTCTCATTTGTAGCCCATTTTCAGCCTGTTGAGGTGGGTGAGCACACTTGGGACCATGATTCCCTTCTGTTGTTTTGGATGTGCTCATTCTGATTTATTAAAGTAGACTGTTCGTTGCGGTTTTCCCTCAAAAAAAAGCAATACGGGTAAACTAATAAAGACCAGATGTATTATTATCCAAAAAAATAATTTAGCTAACATTATAATTCCTTTGTTTTTTAATAAGTTACACAAAAAAAAAATTGGGGGGAATACCAAGGAGTCCAGAGAGAGAAAGTTCAAACCACATGTTTAACCAATCAAATTTCAGTATTGAATAAAGTAGGTAGGTGACCCAATAAAATGACGGAAAAAATATAACAAATGAGAACTATTCAGTACTACTTTGAGCTATGTGTCACTTATTGTGACATTTTCCTATAAAGAAAACGTGTCATTTATTTAAAAAAATAGAGGAAGTCTAGTACTGCACTTGTCTATGTTAATTTATCTAATTTTATTATTGTACTTAGCTTAAAACTTATTTTCTTAAGGTGAATATGACATAAACTCACAAATGATCTATTCTTTAATTCCATGATCTGATAAAGAAATTTGGTGCTTCTAATAAGGTCAGCATAGAGGAAAGGACAAAAACTTGAGTGTTCTATATTATAAACATAACTTGAGTTATAGTACAATTAGCAATCTTGTCAATGTATCTTTTAGATAATCCATGTCACTTTAACTTTATGTCAAATCATCACCATCATGCACCCTAATCTGGAAGAATTATTGTCCCATTCTTGGCATGGGCAACCAATACCACAGTTTTACTCAATATTGATGTAAAAAGAGAAGTTTGAAAAATGAATGATGATTTGCACGTGATTTCTCTTTTATTCTTCTTGATGGGAGAAAGAATGTTATATTGTCGCCATGGCTCATAGCCTCATATGATCTAATAATCTCGCAAATAGATATAATGTTAGGATAATATGATCATACATATTGTCATATATTTTCAATCCATAATATCATAGATAAACACTTCATCTATGTCCCCGTTCCATATTATTTCAAACACTTCTTAAAGCACAATTGTCAATGTATGACCTTAAACATTAACCTCTTTAATTTTCTAACAAGATCATACATGACTATATGTTGAGATGGATCTAACAAGATCATACATGACTATATTTTATTTTACAAAATGTCATAAACCACTAGGGGAAAAAAAAAAGAAAGGGCTGCGCAGGAAGGGCCGCACTTTTCCTAAAAGAGCAGCCCTACTAGTGAAGGGATGCGCTTTTTTTAAAAAGCGCAGCCCTACATAGCAGAAGGGCTGCGCTTTTTTTAAAAGCACGACCCTTCACTTAGTAGGGCTGCGCTTTTTAAAAAAGCGCAACCCTTCTACTATATAGGGCTGCGCTTTTGAAGAAAACTGCATCCCTTCTTAAAAAAATTTGAAATAAAAAAGTTCGCGGGGCTTCAAATATTAAGCGGGCTTCGTCAAATATATTATCCCTCATTCTCTCTCCTCTCTCACGTCCCTCATCCCTTTCCTCCTTCTCTCACGTCCCTCCTCCCTTTCCTCCTTCTCTCTCATCCTCTCTTCTCTCTCAAAAACTCCCAGAAACGTTGCGTCAAAAACCTTGAAATGATTTGCACTAATCATGTCGACGGAGTCCGATTGCCTATTGTGATACCTTTTCGGAAGCGGAACGGGCCAACGAGCCAAACTTTTTTTTTTAAGCCATCCGAGTTCGTTTAAGGCTCCAAATAGGCATTTTAAGTTTTTCCGAATTTTTTTCCCTTAATTATGTATTAGGGTTTTGTTTTATGTATTTAAACATTATTAGGTTAATGTTTGGAGGTAGTTCTTGTATTTTCAGATCTATAATTTCTTAATCTTTGTTTTGATTAATGTTCTTGTATTTTCAGATCTATAATTTCTTCATTTTTTTTTTTGGCAAAAAAAGTTAATAACGTTAGTGTTGAGTGAATATTTTTTTGACATAAAATTCACTTTTCTAAGCTTTCAGCTCTTTCTTTTCTAATGACTAATAATACTCATTTTCTCATTAGACCAAAATCTCCAAACCTACTAATTTTTTAATATTCACATGTTTTCTAATATATTCACATGTTTTCTAATATATTTAATTACTAAATTTTGAATTTTGATAGATAATTGTTGCATATAATAAATATAGATATTATTATACATAAATCATACGTATATTACACTAGATAATTATTGACACATATATTATATATAGATTTCACATATATTATTCATATATTGCACATATATTGTACATGTATAATACATATATTGTAGTGGTATAAGTATGTATGTCTTAATTTAAACTATATATATCTTAAGTCGGATCAATAAACCTCGCTGCTGCTAATAGTCAACAGAGGCACATGAAGGCAATTTATTTAGTAGAGTCACACCATAATTATTAAATTTACTAGACCAAAAGATGATAATGATGATGATTGATGAGTGATATCATAGAGAAGGGTAAGGAAGATAGAGGAAAGAGCAAAGAGAAAAGTTGGTAATCAGTTAAAGCTTTTCTTATTTGCTCCAATATTTGTTCTTTTCTTTTTCAAAAAAGGTCAAAATTTTTTAAAGCACTAGGAGAAGCACGTGCAGTCTGCAGACGTAGTAGTTGCTACACAATAATAAATTGACCACCAAAATGTAAAAGGACTTTTTGATAATGAATTAACAAAAAAACGTGATGATAACATTATACTTTGAAGTAATTTTTTCACATTGAAAACCAAAGCTATTATAAAAGAAGTGTAGTATTGCACTTGTTCATGTCAATTCATCTAACTTTTTTTATTGTACTTAGCTTAAAACTTATTTTCTTAAAGTGAATATGACACAAACTCACGAATGTTATATTCTTACTTTGACTCCATGATCTGGTAAAAGAATCTTGGTGCTACGAATAAGGTCAGCATAGAGAAAAAAACAAAAAAGAAAAAAAAAACTTGAGTGTTGTAGATTACAAACATAGCTTGAGTTATGTACAATTAGCAATCTTGTCAATGTATCTATTGAATAATCCATATCACTTTAATTTTATGGAAACATCATCAACATTATGCACCGGAATCAAAAGAATTATCATCCATTTTGGCATGGACAACAATTACTATAGCTTTTCTCAAAAGTGAGGTAAAGAGAGAAGATCAAAAAAGGAATTGAATGTTGGTTTCCACGCGGTTTCTCTTTTATTCTTCTTGATGGGAGCATGTAATGTTATATTGTGGCCATGGCCCCATATGATCTAATAATCTGGCAGATAGACTAACGTTAGGATCATATGGTCATATATTGTCATATATTTTCAATCTATAATACCCCAGGTAAACAATTCATCTATGACTCTGTTTCATATTACTTGAAACAATTCGCTGAGCCCAATTATCAATGAATGTACTGAATCATTACCATCTTTAATTTCCTACTGAAAGTTGATATTTTGAACTATATGCTGACATGGATCTAACAAGATTACACATAGCTATATTTTATAATACATAATTTTATAAACATTGTCAAAAAAAGTGGCCAAATAATAAAAAGTAAATATATTTCACAGATTATAAAATGCATAAAATAATATGTCGGGGGCAAAAAAAGTGTAGACATTATACCCCTGATATTGGGCATAAGTTCTCTTCCCCGTCACCACTTAGCATAATTATTTTCCATTCATGCTTAGGGAATTAGAGGTGGAAACCAACTATTACGTTTTAATTATAAGAGACGCAAGGGTTTGACTTTTAAGTATTTATAAAAGTTGAGGTTTAAAGAATCCTTTTTCATAATTAAAATAATTAAACACCATCAAAGAATAGACATTTTTTGTCAAAAAATAAAAAAAAGTTAAGAAGTATGACAAATTCCTTTTACAATTTGCTAATCGGCAAAATAAATAAATTTGAATGATTAAGTATGGAATACTACTGTTCCAGAAAAATTTATACAATACTAGTCAGTTTTCAATCTAATACGATAATAAATAGCACAAGCTTAAATGTAATTATGAAATAACAAGGCAAGTGAATCATATGGCAATAACAACTTAATAAGTAATTTTTTTAGAATTATATTCTATGTACGCTCTAGCCCCTCCGTCTCTTAATAGATTTCTTATTTTTAATTTGAGCACTCTTCATAGGTAAATAAAATCCTCAAAAGAAATACCAATATAAGAAAAAACATAATCATGTGGTGTCTTGTTTGATTCTACTTATTGTGTACATTAAAAAAAAAATCTAATTAAAGATATTAAAGATGCAAATGTGTATTGGAGAAATTAGAAATCTATTAGAGGACAGAGCCAATATTACTTTTTTTTTTTTTTTTGTAAAAAGGCCTGTTAGCATAGTTTTTAGGTGTTGAACTTTAGCAACCTTTAGCAGCTAGGTTTTGAACTCTCTTTTTTTCTAATCAATTGGGTACCAAAGTTTTTTTTTTTGACAGTTAGGTACCAAAGATAACTAATTTTTTTTTTGGCAAAAAAAGTTAATAACGTTAGTGATGAGTGAATATTTTTTCGACATAAACTTCCCTTTTCCAAGCTTTCAGCTCTTTCTTTTCTAATGACTAATAATACTCATTTTCTCATTAGACCAAAATCTCCAAACCTACTAATTTATTAATATTCACATGTTTTCTAATATATTCACATGTTTTCTAATATATTTAATTAGTAAATTTTTAATTTTGATAGATAATTGTTGCATATAATAAATATAGATATTATTATACATAAATCATACGTATATTACACTAGATAATTATTGACACATATATTGTATATATATATTGCACATATATTATTCATATATTGCACATATATTGTACATGTATAATACATATATTGTAGTGGTATAAGTATGTATGTCTTAATTTAAACTATATATATCTTAAGTCGGATCAATAAACCACGCTGCTGCTAATAGTCAACAGAGGCACATGAAGACAATTTATTTAGTGGAGTCACACCATAATTATTAAATTTACTAGACCAAAAGATGATGATGATGATGATTGATGAGTGATATCATAGAGAAGGGTAAGGAAGATAGAGGAAAGAGCAAAGAGAAAAGTTCGTAATCAGTTAAAGCTTTTCTTATTTGCTCCAATATTTGTTCTTTTCTTTTTCAAAAAAGGTCAAAAAATTTTAAAGCACTAGGAGAAGCACGTGCAGTCTGCAGACGTAGTAGTTGCTACACAATAATAAATTGACCACCAAAATGTAAAAGGACTTTTTGATAATGAATTAAGAAAAAAAGTTATGATAACATTATACTTTGAAGTAATTTTTTCACATTGAAAACCAAAACTATTATAAAAGAAGTCTAGTATTGCACTTGTTCATGTTAATTCATCTAACATTATTTATTGTACTTAGCTTAAAACTTATTTTCTTAAATTGAATATGACACAAACTCACGAATGTTATATTCTTACTTTGATTCCATGATCTGGTAAAAGAATCTTGGTGCTACGAATAAGGTCAGCATAGAGAAAAAAACAAAAAAGAAAAAAAAAAACTTGAGTGTTGTAGATTACAAACATAGCTTGAGTTATGTACAATTAGCAATCTTGTCAATGTATCTATTGAATAATCCATATCACTTTAATTTTATGGAAACATCATCAACATTATGCACCGGAATCAAAAGAATTATCATCAATTTTGGCATGGACAACAATTATTATAGCTTTTCTCAAAAGTGAGGTAAAGAGAGAAGATCAAAAAAGGAATTGAATGTTCGTTTCCACGCGGTTTATCTTTTATTCTTCTTGATGGGAGCATGTAATGTTATATTGTGACCATGACCCCATATGATCTAATAATATGGCAGATAGATCTAACGTTAGGATCATATGGTCATATATTGTCATATATTTTCAATCTATAATACCCCAGGTAAACAATTCATCTATGACTCTTTTTCATATTACTTCAAACATTTCGTTGAGCCCAATTATCAATGAATGTACTGAATCATTAACATCTTTAATTTCCTACTGAAAGTTGATATTTTGAACTATATGCTGACATGGATCTAACAAGATTACACATAGCTATATTTTATAAGACATAATTTTATAAACATTGTCAAAAAAAGTGGCCAAATAATAAAAAGTAAATATATTTCACATATTATAAAATGCATAAAATATTATGTCGGGGGCAAAAAAAGTGTAGACATTATACCCCTGATATTGGGCATAAGTTCTCTTCCCCGTCACCATTTAGCATATTTTTTAGCATAATTATTTTCCATTCATGCTTAGGGAATTAGAGGTGGAAACCAACTATTACGTTTTAATTATAAGAGACGCAAGGGTTTGACTTTTAAGTATTTATAAAAGTTGAGGTTTTAAAGAATCCTTTTTCATAATTAAAATAATTAAACACCATCAAAGAATAGACATTTTTTGTCAAAAAATAAAAAAAAGTTAAGAAGTATGACAAATTCCTTTTACAATTTGCTAATTGGCAAAATAAATAAATTTGAATGATTAAGTATGCAATACTACTGTTCTAGAAAAATTTATACAATACTACGTAGTTTTCAATCTAATACGATAATAAATAGCACAAGCTTAAATGTAATTATGAAATAACAAGGCAAGTGAATCATATGGCAATAACAACTTAATAAGTAATTTTTTTATAATTATATTCTATGTACGCTCTAGCCCCTCCGTCTCTTAATAGATTTCTTATTTTTAATTTGAGCACTCTTCATAGGTAAATAAAATCCTCAAAATAAATACCAATATAAGAAAAAACATAATTATGTGGTGTCTTGTTTGATTCTACTTATTGTGTACATTAAAAAAAAATCTAATTAAAGATATTAAAGATGCAAATGTGTATTGGAGAAATTAGAAATCTATTAGAGGACAGAGCCAATATTACTTTTTTTTTGTAAAAAGGCCAGTTAGCATAGTTTTTAGGTGTTGAACTTTAGCGACCTTTAGCAGCTAGGTTTTGAACTCTCTTTTTTTCTAATCTGTTGGGTACCAAAGTTTTTTTTTTGACAGTTAGGTACCAAAGTTAACTAATTTTTTTTTTTTGGGAAAAAAAGTTAATAACGTTAGTGATGAGTGAATATTTTTTTTTACAGCTAATATATATGTGCTAGTTGGCAATCAATAAGCTATTTATGAACACTACTCAAGTACCCACTACCCAATGACCATTTACAGTATTGGCCAAAAGAAAAGATATACATTTAATTGTTCCCTTTATTTTTGAAACTGGGTTGCTAAATAACGTTCTAGAAGTCCCAGTTACGTCCTAAATACGTGTATAAAATACAACATTATTGGTATACTTTCTATCTCTTTTCTCATTTCTCCCCTTCCTTCTTCACTTCCCCTCCCCATCTTATTACACGTCACCATTGACTAGCACAACAACACTGCATCACCACCACCACCACCGCACCATGGACGCGTCTACTACCGGTGGAGGCGTCCATGTCAGGCGCCTATGGAGTTCTTCAAAGAAAAAAACATAGGCGTATCACATGGACGCCCTAGCATCGATGGAGGCATCCATGACAGGCGCCTTACCATGTGGTGGAGCGCCTGCCATGGATGCCTCTCCATTTTCCTTTCAAAAAAATTCAGTCTCTCTTATTAAATGTTGGTTTAACGCTACTTCAATAATGGGGTCTGGCATGGTGGTTGTTATTATCCAGGTATGGTGGTGGTACTACGACGATGACAACATCGAGTCATCGACGACAGTAGTGGTGAGAAGAAAGGGGAAGGGGAAGTGGGGAAGGAGAGGAAGGGAGAAAAGAAATGGAGGCCGTATAGTATAAAAATATTGTATTTAGGACGTTAGTAGGAAATGTTAGGGCATTAAATAGCAAAACCCTTTTAGAATGGCAGTTAGCTATAGATGTTAGAGGAGTGATAAAACACTAGCCACTAGTGGTTTCAAAACCACTAGTAAGTGATAAAGTGTAAAACAAAAATAGTAGGAGGATTTCACATAAAAGTATTTATTTACTTTTTTTTTTCGGAGATTGCAGTTGTACTTTTTGACAGTAAGTAAAACATGAATTGATATATAAATAACAGTTTTCTCAAATACATCAACAATGATTGGTTTATAAATAACAAGTGTCTTAAACGCACCACCTAGGGTCTTATAAACTGCACTATTTTAAGGGGGAAAAAGCTGGTGAATCACGCTATTCGATGTAACTTTTACTTATTTCATATATTACATTAATTTGTACTTTTTGACAAAAAGAGCAAGTTAGTATAGAAACATGGGTTGATTAATATATAACAATTGTCTTAAACACATAAACATGAGTTGGTGTGTATATAATAAGTGATTTAAATAAGGATAGGAGTTAGCTCAAGTGGGTAGAGCACTCTCCCTCGACCCTTGAGGTTAGCATTATGCTGGGGTATTCCCTTAGCATGCTATGCATGCCTTACCAGCCAATTTGTTGGTGTTTCCTACAGGCTAGTAGCCTTTTAGGGGTTAGCCCTTGGGCTGACTTAATTTCCTAATATAAAAAAACAAGTGATTTAAATGTAAAAAAAATGGTTCTTATAAATAACCAATTGCAGTTTTGGAGGGGGGGGGGACCACTCATATTGATGCAACTTTTACTTTTTCATATTATAATTGTACTTTTGGACAAAAAGGTAATCTCTCAAAGAAACATGGGTTGATTTATAAATAATAGGTGTCTCAAAAACATAAACAGGGGGTAAGTGTTTTAAGCACTCAAACAAGGTTTCATAAAGTCACTTTTATTTTTGGCAGTATCTTATATTATATTCTGATGATTAATATCGATGGAATAATTTTTATTACAGGGGTTATTAATACTCCTTATTAGAAATCCGGTCAAAAAGTTATTTTGTGATGGTAACATGCAGTGAGGTATTTCTAGTAATATATTTCACAAAAGAAAGGCCATTTCAATAAATATCGGGAACATTCCGGGCTAGTTTTCCTTGTATAGCCGTCATACCAAATGGGCAATTTTTGTTGAAAGTTATCTGCAGATTATTATAAGTAATAAATTTGTTTGGACTAAATTACCATACCAACCCTTTTCTTTTGATGGACCCTTGTGCTCAGCCCTTAGAGCCAATCCTTACCGTGAAGAAGTTGTGATAAAAACAACTATCGTTGATTTATTTCTGTAAGATTTGTGGATGATAAAATAAGGGTGGTAATATTAAAAATCATATTTTTGAGGGGTCGTAAAGTGGAAGACGATGGACCATGCAAATCAGTCGATTGCAAAACTACCTCAAAACTTATCTATTTTCATTGCACTGAATACCAAACTAGTTGCAAGGATTTTGGTTTGAAAGGTTCTATGAGTCAAATGTGTTTGTTGTGGTGTTTAAGACGTTCCTCCATGAGACAAGATCTTGGCGTTGTATATTGATGGAGTGTGCTAAGATGAACGAGGTAACCAACAATAATAAGGTTTAGGCGAAATTAGCAAGGAAGTTGTGTTGTTACGAGAAAGAATAAAATGAGGTGAGAAATTTAGAAGGAAAGGAAGGGAGTAAGATAGTTTTTTTTTTTGTCGGTATATATATCATTGAATACATGCAGTGAGAATCTCACTGTGAGATATACTCGAATTATGTGCCTCACATTTTTTCTTGTACAACTTTTTTTCGACATAAACTTCCCTTTCCCAAGCTTCGAGCTCTTTCTTTTCTAATTACTAATTATACCCATTTTCTCATTAGACCAAAACCCCCAAACCCACTAGCTTATCAACATTCGCATGTACTCTGATGAATTTAAATTTTTTCCAAAAATTATGAAATTAAAAAATAAATAAAAAATAAAATACAACGCCAAACATTGATGATTTAATACTTGTGAACTTAATGGTTAGTGATTTGGTTTTATTAAGTAGTAACCAAATAATTTATTGAATATTTTTAATTACTAAATTTTGGATTTTGATAGATAATGTTGCCATATAATATATATAGATATTATTACACATATATCATACGTATATTGCACTAGACAATTATTGACACATATATTGTACATATATTGCACATATATTATTCATGTATAATACATATATTGTAGTGGTATAAGTATGTATGTCTTAATTTAAAGTATGTGTATCTTAAGTCGGGTCAATAAACCTCGCTGCTTCTAATAGTCGAAGAGGCATATCGAGACAATTTATTTAGTGGAGTCACGCCATAATTATTCAATTTTATTGGGTTAAATGGTCAATTTTGAAGACAATATTAAAAAAACTAAATTTGGAAAAGGAAATCTCATAATTTTACCAATTTAAGGGTCAAGTGATTCCACTTCTTATATGGTGGTTCCGCCAGTACTATATATACACATTACTGCTTAAGCAAGGAGCATGTACTTGACAATACTTTTATTATATAAAAAAAAAGATATAGGGTTCCAGTATTATCAAGTGTTTTGTTACTCAAGCATACACAATTCACACAACACACTTCACAATTGTAATTAAAATTAGAGGAAAATGAAAAGAAAGATGCAAGAAATTTTAAGAGAGAGGAATAAAAACATAACTCCACAGTCCCTCGGGCACACATACCACTTTGGCACCACAACAAAATAATCATCAATCGGCACCAACCCAGAGCACCAAGCCACTGCTGCACATAGCATGAAGTTTGGTACCTAATAGTTTAGACCAAAAGAGGATGATAAGTGATTATTGAGAAGGGGAAGGAGGAGTGAGGAAACATGAAAAGCAATACTAATCAGTTAATGCTTTCCTCATTTGCTGTAAAATTTGCTCTTTTCTTTTGGAAAAAACGTCAAAGATTTTTAAAACATTAGGTTAAGCACGTGTTGCTGGTAGTTGCTATACAATAATAAATTGATCACCAAAATTTAAAAAGACTCTTTTTTATTACTAATATTACCAAACATATATCTTTCATAACATTATACTTTGAACTAATTTTTTGTGGAATTTAAATTGAAAACCAATATTACTAAAAGAACTTTAGTATTGCGCTTGTCTATGTTGATTTAAATGTTTGTTTACCTATCAATTATTATTGTACCTAATTAGCTTAAAGCTTGTTTCTTAAGGTGAATATGACACAAATTCACGAATGTTATATTCTTATTTTGATTCCATGATCTGAAGAAGCAATTCTAGTGCTACGTACTAAGGTCAACTTAGAGAAAAAAACAAATCTGAATCGTAGGTCACGAGTTCGAATTCCGTGCCTCACTTTTTTTCTTGTACAACTTTTTTTCGATATAAACTTCCTTTTTCCAAGCTTCCAGCTCTTTCTTTTCTGATGACTAATAGTTTAATACTCATTTTCTTCTCAGACCAAAACTCCCAAACCCACTACTTTATTAACATTCACATGTTTGCTAATTAATTTCACATTCAGATTCACATGTCTCCAAAAATTATGAATTTTTTTAAAAAAATTATAAAATTCAACGCCAATCGTTGATAATTTAATACATTTGAACTTAATGGTCAATGATTTGGTATTATTAAGTGGTAACCAAATAATGTATCGCATATTTTTAATTACTAAATTTTGGTTTTTGATAAAAAATTCTAGCATATAATATATATATATATCTATATATAAATTATTATACATATATTGTACATAATTAGCGTAACTACTTTCGTAGGTCATGAGTTTGAATCTCGTGCCTCACTTTTTTTCTTGTACAACATTTTTTCGACATTTCCAAGCTTCAACCTCTTTCTTTTCTAATGACTAATAGTTTAACTGTAGTAGTATAAGTATGTGTGTGTTAATTTATAGTATGTGTATCTTAAGTTGGGTCAATAAACCGCGTTGCTTCTGATAGTTGATAGAGGCATATCCTGAAAATCTATTTAGTTGATTCACACCGTAATTATTAAATTTCATTGGGTTATATGGTCAATTTTGAAAACAATTTCAAAAAATTAAATTTGAAAAAAAAAATCTTATATTTTTACCAATTTAAGGAGGGTCAAGTGACCCCACTTCTTATATGTGGTTCCGCCAATACTGTAATGTTAGAACATTGATGTTAAGGGCATAAGCATGCGGAATGTGTCACCCAAAAAAATAAAGTATACGTACTCGCTTCTAGAAAATATTCTTGCTACAAAGAATCAAATTCAAGACCCCGTGATTTTATGGTGAAAAAAAATTTGAGCTCCGTTCTTTTAACTCGAGAGAAATTAAATTGAAATGAATTGAACTGAATTGGATTGAGAAAAACTCTACTGATCAACTGAACTGGATTAAATTAAACTGAATTCAACTGGATTAAACTGAACTGAAAATAAGTCGAAAAAAACAGCTTAGCATGAATTATGTTTTTGTTAAAAACTTTTTTTACATTATTGAAATCCTAAAAATTGTAAAAAGAAGTGCAGCATTGCACATATTTATGTTAATTTAGATTGTGTCTCTTTTTTTTTTTTGAGAAGATATCTTAATTTATCACAGCGCATCTTGCGTGTGGCCGGCCACACAAAAAAGTACAGGTGTGGCCGATTGCGACATCGTCTCAACCTATCAGCTCATTTTCAAATGGTAATATCTCACTTGTTTCTCATCGGAGAGCTTTTGACCATGCGTTGAAAATCTATAGAGCCAAATTTTCATATCCAACGTAAATCTTCCTAACTTGCGACACTTTATCAGCCCGTCAACTCATTTTCAAATGGTCATATCTCACTCGTTTCTCATCGAAATCGAGCTTTTGTCCAAGTGTTGGAAAGTTATCGTGCCAAATTTTTATATCAAACTTGAATCTTCCTAAAATATTAAGTGTGCTGTGAGATGTAAACTTTTGAAGTTGACCCTTATGCAGAAACCCTTATGAACAAATGAAATTACTCTTATGAACATATGGAGTTATTCCTATAAAGAAATGTGGTTATTCTTATAAGCAAAAATGAGATTACCTCTGTGAACAAATATGGTTACTAATATGATTAAATGAGTTTAATAATACGAATAAATGGGGTTAATCCTTATGAACGAATGAGGTTACTCGTATTAATAAGTGAGGGTTACTCGTATTAATAAGTGGGGGTTACTCGTATGAAGAGATTGAGTTACTTTTGTGAATAATTGGGGTTACTTGATCGAATAGGACATCGTATGATTAAATAAGGTTAATATTGTGGACTAATGAGGTTACTTGTATGAAAAAATGAGGTTACTTTTGTGAACAATTGAGGTTACTGGTATGATTAGATAGGGTAAGTGAGGTTGCTTTTATAAACAAATGAGGTTACTCGTATGAAATAATGGGGTTACTCATACGATTAAATAGCTTCATCTTATGATTAAATGACGTTACTCTTACGAACGAATGAGGTTACTCGTATCAATAAATAGGTTACTCTTATGAACGAATGGGGTTACTCATTTGGATAAATGAGGGTACTAATCAGTTTACTCTTATGAATGAATGAGGTTACTTGCTTGAATATATAGGGTTACTTTTGTGAACCTTTGGAATTACTCGTATGATTAAATGAGGTTAGTCATATGAATATATAGGGTTACTTTTATAACAAAAAGGGATTACTAATCAATTTATCTTATGAATAAATGGTGTTACATACTCGTATGAGGTTACTTTTATAACCAACCGAGGTACTCGCATGATTAAATGAAATTATTCATATAAACAAATGGGGTTACTCATGTGATTCAATAGGGTTACTCGTACGTTATATAAATAAGGTTACTCCAAATTATAATAATAGCACAATTCGCTTGTAGTGCCAAGGTGGCTAACTTTTTACCAACATTAGAAAATAGTTCTATAAATCTAAACTATGGCATTTCATCTATGAGATCTAGAATGGATGTTTTTTCTAGTTTGAGACTTTCACGAAATGGTCTTTACTTTCTCCCCCTCTAACACTGCATCCTTGTTTCTTTGTCGTTATTTGTTGTATACTTTTGTTGGTATTTTGTTTTGAGCAATCATATGAACAAGAAAACTAAACATTGTAATGTATCAAAATCAAATACTATTTTGAACTCGTCAAATACATCATGGTCTTTAATAACTTTACTGTAATCACCAGAACCATAGACTAAATGTACCATAGAAAGAAGAAATAGATGAACAGGAAATAGAGAAGTAGAATTATGGAGCTCAGATATTACTGTTGTATTGCTCTCATTTGATTTGAGTCTTAAAACCCTTACATAATATTGCTTGTCTCATTACACTATATAGCTCAGCTAGAGGACAAGAAAACGGTCATAAAAGGACAGAGAATAAAAGGAATAACAGGACAACATGACAGAGATAATCAGAGAGACTTACAGCTCATTATGAGCAACAATCATTTCAGTGACACCTAGGAGAAGTACTAGGAGAATGACTAAGTAAAATATACTTTGATTCCTCATTACTCCCCCTCAAGTTGGGAGTGAGTCAGAGGAAAGAAGCTCCCAACTTGGTAAGAAGTTTCTTATGTTGTTGAACTGTGAGAATCTTGGTGAGCAAATCTGCTACTTGATCAGTGGATGGAACATGCTCAGTCAGTATGGTGCCTGATTGCACCTTGTCCCTGACATAGTGACAGTCCACTTTTAGGTGTTTGGTTCTCTCATGTAGTACTGGATTGGTAGCAATAGCAAGAGCTGCCTGATTATCATATTAAGGATTGCAGGAGGTAGATTCTTTAAGCCAAGATCTTTGAGAATGGTAGTGAGCCATGTGATCTCACATGTAATGATGGCCATAGATCTGTACTCTGCTTCACTTGTGGACCTAGCAACCACACTTTGTTTATTAGCCTTCCAAGACACTGGGAATGTCCTAAGAGTATGCAATACCCTGATGTTGACCTTCTGGAAATTGGGCAACTGGCCCAATCACTCTACCAATATGCTGTGAGCCTGGCAGCAAAGTTTGAAGCTAGTAGAATGCCTTGATTAGTACTACCAAGAAGATACCTTAACAATCTCTTTCTTGCTTGCATGTGCACAGTAGTAGGTTGACGCATATGTTGGCTCAACAGTTGCACTGTGAAGGAGATATCAGGTATGGTAATAGTGAGGTAGATCAATCTACCTAGCAACCTTTGGTAGATTGTAGGACATGGCAAAACATCACCTTGTTTTGCAAAGAGTTTTAAATTTGGATCCATGGGTAATTGCAAAGGCTTTGCATTCAACATATCAAATTCTTTAAGGAGGTCAAGAGTGTACTTCCTCTGAGAGACAAAGAATCCTGAGTGAGTTCTCTCAATTTCAAAACCGAGGAAGTATCTTAATTCTCCCAGATCTTTCATATGAAAGGATAGGCTCAACATCTCTTTTAGAGTGTTTAGTTCAACAACAAAATTTCCTGCCATTAGAAGATCATCAACATATACAAGCACCAATGTAATGGTGCTGTTTCTTGTCTTAGTGAACAAGCTGTAATCAGCTTTGGATTGAGTGTATCTAAAGTCTAAGAGAGTGAGAGACAGCTTGGAAAGCCATTATCTAGGAGCTTGTTTAATCCCATATAATGATTTCTTGAGTTTGCGCACAAGAGTAGAATAAGTTTTCTGTGTTATGGCATTAAAATTCACTTTGCCACCATAGTGAGTATACCCTTGAGGCATCTTCATATACACATTTTCATACAATTCTCCATGTAGGAAGGCATTAGTCACATCCATTTGGAATGTGTGCCATTCTTCTATGGTTGCCACAACCAACACAACCCTCACTGTTATCATTTTTGCAACTGGTGCAAAGGTTTCATAGTAATCTTCTCCATATACCTGATCACATCCCAGGATTACCAGCCTTGCCTTGTATCTTTCTACCTCCCCATCAGGCTTGTACTTGATTTTGTACAGCCACTTACAGCCAATAGCTGTTTTTCCATCAGGTAGGTCCATGACATCCCAAGTGTCATTTTGTTCCAAGGCATTTAGCTCTTGGTTCATTGCTTCTACCTAGCAAGGTTCAGTGACAACCATTTTGAAAGAGGTTGGTTCTTAAGACTGGGTGAGATTGGCTAGAAAACATAAGAAAGCAGGTCCAAGTTCAGTGTTTGTAACATTAGAAACAGTGGCAAAGTTGGAGTTTTGATTGCCTAGATGATATTATTGTAACCAGGCATGTTGTTGTCTGGTTCTAGTGGGTCTCCTTGGCTCAGGTGAGTTAGTGATGGCTGTGGTATGAATGTTTGAAGTATTTTGTGAGACAGAGGGGTGATCTTGTGAGGCAGAATTTTGTGGTGCTGATATGGGTGAAGTAGGTGGAGAATAAGCAGGAGTGGATGTAGTTTGAGGTGATTCAAGTTCATAATTCTCAAACCATTCATCATCATAGGATGGTTTAGTGTGAGTTGGTTTAGGGTCAGGTATAGGCTGCATATAGCTTTTGGCAGTCTTAGTATTGAATGGAAACACAACTTCATGAAAAGTTACATCCCTTGAGATGAACATCTGCATACTCACCAAGTTGAGGAGCTTGAATCCCTTCTGTGTAGGTGGATACCCCATGAATACACAAGGGACTCCTCTTGGGAAGAATTTATCACTGCTATGTTCAGGATTGTAGGCAAAGGCTAGACATCCCAATACCTTAAGATGATTGTATTTTGGCTCCTGTTTGCACAAAGCTTCATAGGGTGTTTTATTTCCCAGAACTTGCACATGTAGCCTATTGATGATGTGTGCAGCAGTCATCACACAGGTAAGCTATTTCCCAGAACTTGCATAGGTAGCTCTTGAGATTTCCAAGATGTGTCTATGTTTTCTCTCCACTCTTGCATTCTGTTGTGGTCTCTTGACACAGGATGTTTGGTGGATTATGCCATTTTTTGCAAAGAATGCCTTACAAGGTTCATCTTCGAATTCCAAGGCATTGTCAGGCCTGAGGAATTTGATGGATTTGTTAAACTGATTGTTAGCATAATTTAAGAAGATCTCAAGTGTGTTCAATAATTGAGATTTGTACTCTAGTAGATATATCCAAGTTGACCTTGTATTATCATCTACTATACTGAGGAAATACCTATATTTCTCTCTGGTGCACACTCTATATGGTCCCCATATGTCTATGTGCACAAGTTCAAAAGGTTCACTGGCATGAGAGGAGCTTAGTGAGAAAGGAAGTTTTGTAAACTATGACATGGGATAAGTGATGCATATGGATTTATTGGCTTGGATGTGGGGTTTAATTATGTTAATGTGTTGTAGCTTGGACAAGGATGCATGTCCCAACTAGAGCAAACAGGTTTGAGGTGTTTAGGTTCTTTTTTGAGTTTAGGCAAGTGATTTTGTTTGGTAAGGTTGAATTAGTGTTCAAAATGTATAGACCATTATTCTCATAACCAATTCTCTTCACTTTCTTAGTCACATTATCTCTGATCACACACTGACCAGGCATGAACTGGATCGGACTTCACAATTTTCATCTTTGATGAGTTTATGAACAAACAGTAAATTGTTTTGGAAATTTGGAACACACAACACCTTTTTTAGCGTCAAATCTGAATTCAGCTTTGCATTTCCAATGTGAGTGATCTCAACAGTAGCTCCTGTAGGTAGATGAATTTCAGGACATTCTTGAACTTGCATTACCTTACTCAATTTGTGGAGATTAAATGTCATATGATTAGATGCTCCTGAATCAATAATCCACTTTTCCTTCATTCCTTTCACATGAAAACATGAGATCATTCCTGAGAAATTTCCATCAATTTCCTCATTAGTGTCTGAGCCTTTAGCTTGCTTCTGTATGGTGGGAAGCAACCTAGCCAACTGCTCCAGTTGTTGTGGAGTGAACAACAAACCAGGCTCCCCCTGTGAGGCATTAGTTGCTACCTTTGGGTAACTTGGTTTGTTAGTGGGCCACTTAGACCCTGAACCTCCAGCTTGCTCTTTAGGTCCACCATTATGCACCATTTTTCCATATCTTGGATGTCCTTTAGGAAATCCAGTCACATACCAACATTTGTCACCTGTGTGACCCTTCTTTCCACACACTTTGCATATCCACGAGGTTTTTTCATTCATAGCTTTGCTATACATAGCAGACACATCAAACTCAGGTTTTATTGCCTTTAAGACCTCCCTTTGAGACTCTTCCTGTTGAAGTATAGAGCAAGTAGTCTTTACTGTAGGAAGGGGAGTCATCATGAGTATTTGACTCCTTTGGGGGCCATACTTAGGGTCCAGACCATTCAAGAACTGAAATAGCATGGACTCCTCCTTTTGCTGAGTTATGGCTTCCACAAAACTCACTACTGTAGGAGAGGTTATAACAGACATAGTGTTCATACACTCTAGTTCTTCCCATATCATGGTGAGAGAGGTATAATAGTCATTCACTGAGTTTGTAATCTGCTTAGTCTCATACAAATCCTTGTTCGGTTTATATTTTCTAGATCCATTAGTCAAAGAAAACCTAACTTCAAGTTGTTTCCAGATATCTTTAGCTAAGTTAACATACAATATAGATTTCTTGATAGCAGGAGATACATTATGGTGAATCTAAGCAACTACCATATTGTTACAAATTTCCTACAATTCATATTTTACCTCATTAGTGGTTTCTTTGATGGTTGTTCCATTCACAAATCCCAGTTTTCTCTTGGATGCAAGATTTATTTCCATGCTTCTTCTCCAAGATCTGTAATCAGCAGCTCCTTGAAGCTTTTCCACTGTAATAGAGCTGGCTCCATCTGATGGGTGTAAAAAAGTGGGTTTTGTATGTCAGAGAAATTCATTTTTGACATCCTGAAAGAGGTTTGAAGAGGGATAGAAATAGAGACGAGAAGAAAAGAAAACAGGTAGAGGATAAGAGAAGAGAAAAGAAGGGGTTTTTCTTTCTTGAAGGAAAAACAGATTGCAGATTACAAAGGGAAGAGAGACGATTTAATCAATGGTTATAGTGGTCATCATTTGGTGGCTCTGATACCATAATAACTTTATTGTAATCACCAGAATCATAGACCAAATGTACCACAGAGAGAAGAAAGAGAAGAAATAGATGAACAGGAAAGAGAGAAGGAGAATTATGAAGCTCGGATACTACTGTTGTATTGCTCTCATTTTATTTGAGTCTTAAAACCCTTCCATAATACTGCTTGTCCCATTACACTATATAGCTCAGCTAGAGGACAAGAAAACAATCATAAAAGGACAGAGAATAAAAGGAATAAAAGGACAACATGACAGAGAATAATCAGAGAGAATTACAGCTCATTATGAGCAACAATCATTTGAGTGACACCTAGGAGAAGTACTAGGAGAATGACTAAGTAAAATATACTTTGATTCCTCATTAGTCTTTGAACTGACCCATCTAACATTCTCCGGAAGCTAGCTTAGTCTCAATTGTTGCCAACTTGCCATTGTCCGTTCGATTTAGATATTCACACACCAAAATCAACCCTAAAATTTTGAGGAAAAAAGGTCACTGAAGAAAATCACTCATCAGAGGAAATTTGGAGGAGAAGTGCGGGTTTTAAGCAAAAATAGATATATAAATCATGTAGTTTGAATGTTAAGGAAGAAGGAAGTCATGCAAGGAGGAGAGAGAAAGTATATGTCGCTTCAATGGAAGTTAAATAATTTCCGCGACTCAGGTAGAGAAATGGGGATGGAAATCCGCGCGGGGCTTATATATGAGTCGGCCACATATAAGAAGTTTTGAATTTATTATACTTACCTTGAAGCTCGTTTTCTTTAAGATGAAAATAACGCAAATTAACGTATCTACATTCTTACGTTGATTCGATGTCATTTTTTTAATAATAATTTATGGACTTTGCCAAAATAACATTCCCCATAATTTTTTATGAGCTTATGTAATATCATTTGGTTCATATAAAGTAAAAGAGTGTCAAAAATAATGAATGTTGATTGACAAGTAGGATCCTTTAAGTTAAATGGGGTTATTGCTTGTCGTTGGAGAAACATTATAACTGAAAAATAATCTAGCTTGTAAGTATGATGTGGCAAGCCAAGCCACATGGGATTGTTGCTTGCCATTGGAATGCTCTTAAAGGGAAAAGTTCAGTACACATGATTCCCCAAAACTCGCAAGTTCAAACCCTAAAACGATTGTAGTAATATATATAAAGTTGGAGCTTAAGAGGGAAGAGAAGTGATTTGAAAATGCCACTTCTACGATGGGCAAGCAAGGAGTTTTCCTTTGAATATACTTCCTCCGTTCTTTTATTCTTGCAACATTTTTTTTATATTTCGAAGTTTCATATTAATTGCAACATCACTAAATTTGACTATATTTTTCTCGATCTCTCTATTTATCACAATTCGTACATACTACGAGATCAAAGTTCATGAGGATATAGAGATGTTAGAGTGTAAAAGAAAGTGGCACTGACCCTGACCCGACCTGCCTAATAACCAAGTCTACTTGTAATATATACATCCAAATGGTCATGTGCAAAAAAAGATTGTAATGGTTAAGCTCATGAAAACACTAGTGGAAAAATAAGGAAGGGCTGCGCTTTTTGACAGCAGCCCTTTCAATAGCAGCCCTTCCTACCAAAAAAAAAATAAATTTTTTTTTTTGACATTTTTTTTACTCATATATTAATCTCACATTTTCTGAAATTTAACATTTGTATTAAACTTTTAAGTAAACCATCTAAATCCGAAAGGGGAATAGGAAATATGGTCAGGAAAACTAAAACTAAAACAGGAAATCAAAAAATGTCATCACATAGAGAATTCTACAATGCAACTAAACCCAAAACAAAAAAAAAGAACGAAACGAAAATGAAAAAAAAGGAACAAAAACTAAAATACAGAAGAGAAGAAATTATAGATCTGAAAATACAAGAACATTAATGAAAACAAAGATTAAGAAATTATAGATCTGAAAAGTCAAAAACTGCCTCCAAACATTGACCTAATAATGTTTAAAGACGTAAAACAAAACCCTAATACATAATTAAGGAAATAATAAAATTCGAAAATACTTAAAATGCATATTTCGAGCCTTAAACGAACTCGGATGGCTTAAAAAGCCTATACATCACGATATAGCGGTGAGTTTGACTCATTGACCCGTTCCGCTTCTGAAAAGGTATCACAATAGGAAATCGGACTCCGTCAGCATGATTAGTGCAAATCATTTCAGGCTTTTTGTCGCGTTTTTGGGAGTTTTTGAGAGAGAAGAGAGGATGAGAGAGAAGGAGGAAAGGGAGGAGGGACGTGAGAGAGGAGAGAGAAGGAGGAAAAGGGAGGAGGGACGTGAGAGAGGAGAGAGAAGGAGGGATAATATATTTGAAGTACGCTTAATATTTGAAGCCCGCAAATTTTATATTTCAAATTTTTTTAAGAAGGGCTGCGCTTTTCTTAAAAAGCGCAGCCCTACATAAAAGAAGGATTGCGCCTTTGAAGAGAAGCGCAGCCCTTCACTTAGTATGGCTGCGCTTGTAGAAAAAGCGCAGCCCTTCTGAATGTAAAAAGGCCTGCGCTTTTTCTACAAGCGCAACCCTACTAAGTGAAGGGTTGCGCTTTTCTTCAAAGGCGCAACCCTTCTGTTATGTAGGGCTGCGCTTTATTTTCTAAGTGAAGGGCTGCGCTTTTCTCCAAAGGCGCAACCCTTCTGTTATGTAGGGCTGCGCTTTTGAAGAAAAGCACAGCCCTTCACTAGTAGGGCTTCGCTTGTTGAAAAAGCGCATCCCTTCCTGCGCAGCCCTTCCTTTTTTTCCCCTACTGAAATGACTAAAGGGTCGTTTGGTTCAATATTGGTATGAAATGTAAAGGGAATGGATACAAATAGAGGAGGGGAATAGTAACAAAAATAGTTACCTTTATTGAGTGTTTGCTTCAAGCTAATGAATGGAAATGAAGGGTAACCATTAACTTCAAGTAATGGATTTTGTTACTTGAGGGGGAGGGAAGGTAACAAATTGGGGGAATCCATTACCATCAAGTAATGATAAGGGATTGATGAGGGGTTGAACCAAACAAGAAGAAAGGGAATCGGTAATTGATTCCGTTTCTTAAAACCCAAAAATAGTGAACCAAACAACCCCTAAATGTATAAAACAAAACAAAGAACGGAGACCTCGACCCTGAGTAAGCACAACTGAGGACATGGAGGAGATATGCATTAAAGAAATGTTGCTTTCTTTTTTTTTTTTTTTTTTTTTTTTTTTTTGGCAACAATATAGATAAAAGAAGAAAAATTACATCCTAGTGCCCACTTTCCTCAGCTTTGTGGCAATATTATGAGCTTCTACCACTTTTGTTCTTTCCACTTTTGTTATCTTAATACTGCTAATTCTACTAACTAGATCTTTTATGTCAAGCAAAATATTCTTGATTGGGTATGCAGTCTTACTTCCTTCCCTCAGGCCCACCACAAGTGTTCTAGAGTCTGTCCATACTTCTAGCTCCCTTGGTTCTCTAACCATTATTTCCCGTAGGCTGTATAGGACTGCCAAGGCTTCCGCCTGAACTGCAGTTTTTGCATGAACGCAGTGCCCTCCTCTATCTATTTCCTCCTTCCTCTCCATCAGTACCCATCCATAAGCTGCAGTACTTGATCCACACTGCCCCTTGCTGTTTCCTTTCCATGCTCCGTCTACAATCAGTAGAAACCTTGCCTCGACGCTGTTCCAATTTTGGCTCCAGTTTACTTGCTCATATGCCCTTTGAACTTTAGGGAACCAGTTCTGATCTTCTTTTTTCTCTTTTGGTCTTTGGCTTAGTTCACTTCTGATCTTTCAGTCTTGAATTATATCAAACACTACCTTTGGCTCAGTTTCGTTTCTTGGCTTGAAGATACATTGATTTCTAAAAATCCAAATACTCCATAGAATCGCCACAAACTCGTAGCTCCCTTCGTTTCCTGCTGAGTCACTCATCATGAAGTACCAAATCCAATTCCTTACCCATCTTGAAATTGGCACCTTGCACTTGTCCAAGTTTATGATTCCTAGGTCTGAAGCCGCCCAGATTCTTTTTGTGATTTCACAGTCTCGAAATAAATGAGTATCAGACTCTTCCTCCTGTCCACATAATGCACATGGAGCCTCGCTTAGGATTTTCTTTTTCCTAAGGTTTACTCTGGTGGCAAGAGCACCATTAACTAGCTTCCAATAGAAGAACTTCCATTTTGGCCAGAGTTTTAGATTCCAGAATTTCTTCCAGAAGAGAATGGAGTTAGGTTTACTCCAAGAGTTTCTCATTATGGACCAGTAACCTGATTTTTGGGAGTATTGGCCAAATTGTGATTCTAACCAGATATACTCGTCTTTACATTCCACCAAAGGAATATGGATGGCTCTTATGTTCATGGCTTCCTCCCGTCCAAACCATCTATCCAACATTTCTTCCTTCCAAGCATTCTCACTTATTAGATCACTCACCCACTCCGGTTGTGTATCTTGCAAATCGTCCATTTGATCTACACAAGCTACCTGCTTTCCTTCTACCCATTTGGGGCCACGAATTTTTGTATCCTTTCCATTCCCAATCAAGGTTCCCACCCCAGGGGCCATGGCCTGGACACTTTTCATAATACTTCTACTTCCCCATGAGCACGCACCTGGTATTTTTCCCCTCATACTATTTGTGAACCATGACTCTGAGTATTTCGCTCTAAAGATTTGGCTGGCTAGCAGGTGGGGATTGCGCTGCATGCGCCACGCTTGCCTAAACAGAGTGCTTTGTTTACAGCCAGCAAGTTCCTCATCCCTAAACCCCCTTCACACTTGTGTTTCTCAAGAAGGCTACGCTTCCGCCAGTAAATTGGTTTCTTATCTTTACTCGATTTCCACCAGAATTTCAGAAGGATTGAGGTGGAGGCAGCAAGCACTTTCTTGGGGAACAAGAAAATAGCCATGACGTGAGAAGCATAAGCCATAAGAATACTATTTATTAATAACAACTTACCTGCTTGATTTAGGGAGGAAAAGCTCCAAGACGTTATCGTGTTTGCAATTTTTTGAGGCAGGTCCTAGAACACTTGTGTGGAGTGCCCCGTCACATCCATAGGGCACCCTAGGTATGTACCCAATTTTTCCTTGTTTCCCACTTTCATCCCCTTACTAAGTATCCTTATGAATTTCTTGGGTGTATTCTTGCTAAACACTGCGTACGATTTTTGGTTATTTATCATCTCACCCGACATGGAGCAAAAAGCCTCCAGGTTTTTGTGGATACTCCAAGCATTCTCCAGCGTGCCTTTAAGAAGAACAAGGCATCATCTGCAAATAGTAAGTGCGACACCTCCGGTGCTTTCCTATGACTTTAAGCCCCTTTATGAGTCCCAAATTCTGCTGCTGCACTATTCTTCGCGACAAAACTTCCATGCACAGAATGAAAATATATGGAGACAGTGGGTCTCCTTGTCTTAACCCAGCTCTTGGCCTGAAACTTTTTGTAGGCTCACCATTAACTAAGATTGAATATGTAACAGAAGAGATGCATTCCATTATAAGGTGTATCCATTTTTCTGGGAACCCTATTGTAGTAACCACTTCCCTCACGAAATCCCATCGAACCCTATCATATGCCTTGTTGAGGTCAAGGTTTAGCACCATGCTAAATTTTTCATTCTTCTTTGCTTTCTTCACCTTGTGGAGCATTTCATGCGCTATGATGCAATTATCGGTTATTGATCTTCTTGGGACGAAAGCGTTTTGGAACTGCCCTATTAAGGAGTTCAACAGGGGCTGGATCCTTCTTACCAAACACTTAGCTATCACCTTATATGATGTATTACACAGGCTGATAGGCCGAAACTGTCCCACAGTTTCCGGTCTACTTACTTTTGGTATTAGGGCAATAAAGGTCTTATTTGTTTCTTTTAGTATAAAACCCCCTTCAAGGAAATTTTTTGTTGCTTGACACACTCCCTCTCCAATAGTGTCCCACTTCTTTTGGTAGAAGATCGGAGGGAATCCATCTGGACCTGGAGACTTTAGAGGCTCCATACTAAATGCTGCGAGCTTAATTTCTTCTGAGGAGAAGGGAACCTCCAGGTGAGCACATTGTTCACTCGACAGTCGTGGCATCTCATCATGCCATTCATTTCTGACTACATTGTCCACCGTTGCATCTTCCGGGTTGAATAAGTTCTCAAAATAAGAGGAGAACTCCTCCTTAATTTTTGCCTCATCTGCAGTCCAACTCCCCATGGAGTCCTTAATTGCTCTAATTTCATTGCCTCCCTTTCTCATCTTCATGCTTTTGAAGAAAAATTTTGATGGTTGATCTCCTAGCTGATCCCATTTGTTACGTGCCCTTTGCTTCCAGAAAATTAATCTCACGTCCGTGGACACTTTGAGTTCCTTTCTCTTTTCCCTTTCGTTACTTCTCTTTTCTCTTCCCGAGAGCTCACTTTGAGCCTTTACAAGCTCCTGATTAAAGTCATCCCATTGGATACCTTGGTCCTTTTTAAAGTCTAAGCACCAATGCTTGCATTCTTTTGCTATTTTCTGAAGTTTTCTTTGAATCTCGAACAAAGCAGATCCTTGAATTTCAGATTGCCAAGCATTTGTTACTATTTTATCTATTGGTTCATACTCAAGGCACCATGCTTCAATCTTATACGGTCGTTTTTTCTTCTTTGATGTAGGGTGGCATTCTACAATTATTGGTCCATGGCCGGAGACAAAAATCGGATGATTTATTACCAGGGCTTCTGGGAACTCACATCTCCAAGTATCGTTGCAATAGGATCGGTCCAATCTTTCAAAAATAGCTGCATCATCTTGGCGATTATTTGTCCATGTGTATTGTACTCCATGAAAGGGAATATCAATGAGATTACAATCCTGCTTCCATTCTAGGAAGGCATTTGCCCCTTTAATGAGCATGTTCCCTCCCAGTTTTTGTTCATTTGTTTCAACTTGGTTAAAATCCCCCAAGAGGAGGAGTTTACCTGGGTGTGACCAGATGAAGGCCCTGATAGTATTCCATACATCAGCCCTTTTTTCTAGTACTGGTTCACCATACACACACACAACATAGAAAACAACATTACATTCATCCGTCACTTCACAACATACATAGTTAGCAGATACAAACATGATAGACACTACAACAGAATTATCCCAGCACAAAATTAGACCCCCTGAGAGGTCATTTGCATCATGTCCTGCCCAACTATTAATCCCTAGTCTACTTAACGTACTATCTAAGTCTGCTACTTTACTTTTAGTTTCAGAGAGGAAAAGAAAATTTAAAGCTTTACTACTGACTAGCCATCGAAGGAACGGAATTGTCGGGGAGTCAGCAGCTTTAAGGCCCCGGCAATTCCAGGCGCCGGCTCTCATAATCCTTTTGGGGGCTGCTTGGGGCCAGCCGCCTCACCCATTCCATTGCTTGAATCCTCTGAAGTGGTAGTGATATCATCACTTCCACTTAGTCCATATTTGCACGTGTATTTGCCCTTGAAGCACTTCTGGAACTTACGTCTCTTTTTCATGGGAACCCAATCTTCCGATTCTTCTTCAATGGTAATTAGTTTGTCTCCTACTTAAGGTACAACATGCGCTTACTTCTTTTCTTCTGAGATTTTCAGCTTGTCCCAGAAACAACCCACCCAGCCTAGTTTCTTCTTTGATAGCTCTTTAGTCCTCCTTGCTCTCTCTTTCGCAATCCTCTTCTGCGACTTTCCCTTCCTTGGGAACGTAGCACTTATTTTACTTGGTCCGCTTCCATTGCTAGTGGCTTCAGCTATGCCATGCATGGTATCTAATTCCATTAAGTCTTCTTCACCTGGGCTGAGGTCTGAGTCAGCTGAGAAAAAAGGGTCTTCTGCCCCTACTACTGCTTTCCCCTTCTCATTTGCCCCATTTTTCCCTCTTGCACCCGTCACCACACCCAGCAGAGCAGATTTTTGACGTTCATTGCTGCGGTCCAAAATGCAGAGAGGCTTCTGATGAGCTTCCAGAGGTTCAACTTTCCCCTTAGCTTTCTCATAAATCCCCTCACTTGACCCATTGGCCAAGATAGCAGGCTTCGAAGAGGAGGCCTTATCATAGTGTTTTCCCTCAAAAAACTTAGTGAGTCCGATTTTGAAGAGTCATTTTGGGCCAGCCCTTCCTTTCTCTCCTGAATTTCTACTGGAGTCACCGGATCCCAAGGTTCTTTCATTTTATCATCTCTTCCTTTCACAGATAACATGAATTCTTTGGACAGATAAGCAGGTGGGGCTGGGCTAGTCAGTGGGGTTGAAAAAGAGAAGGATTGAGATGAGTCGCTAGATTCTTCATGAGGTTCAGAGTCAGATGTTTTTGGGCTTGGGTATTGGGGGCTTTCCATAAGATCTCGAAGGGAGACAATTGCCATGTTAACAGGAAATATTTCCCCTAAAGGAATGAAGGGGTCATTTAGAGGGTTTGTTGGGCAATAAAGCCTAGAAGAATCAACTAAGCCCAACCCAATGTTTGCGACCACTTGGTCATCCAGCTCAGCTCCTGAATTTACCATTTTTGAAGCAACAAGATTTGTTTTTTGAAAAGGACAGAAGAGAGTTTTAAAAGAAGGAAAAGGATGGGTCAAGGTTTGAAGAAAAGTAGGAGTATAAATAGAGTTGGCAAGGTAACTAGAGTCTCTCTTCTGACCCGGGGAATAAGGGAGTTTAAAGGGAATTTTCAGAGTTGAAGAGGAATAAATATGTATCGCCGCCATTTTCTGAGTATTTTTTAATGCACTATTCCAAAGGTCCAGCGCACTACTCAAGAACTGAGATTTATTGTGCAGGTATTCATTGCTCAAGGCAGTAGTTTCCAGCAAAATCTGGTTGGGAGTTTTATCCAGGAGTAATTTCGTTCCAAAGAGGGTGGTTAGAGGCCTGCTCAATAGACGTTCATTTCTCAAAATTGCATTAATACCATTACTATCCTCCCCTAGAGGGCTAAGGCCAAATTTGAAATTTTTCTTTTCATTTTTTCCCTCTAGCAGCCCCAGGCTGTTTACTATAGGAAGTAAATGCATACCTGTTGTAGTTTCATTCAGTTTGACTGAGGCACCTATGTTGCATTGTTGACGATTTACCCTCTTAGCTTCAGGTTGATTGACCGCGCTACAGTAGGCCTTTCGTTTTTTACTTACACATTTTCCCTCCTTCCTCTTCTTGACTGCATCTATTGCAGTGAGATTTCTGTTTTGCTTTCCGTCACCATGATTGCCATTTTTGACAGCACTTGTTTTTATAGGAGCAATTGGAAGTGAGTTCCTTCGTTCCCATAATAGCCGTTTCTTTCTAGGACCCTCATCTTCACTGGACGATTTAGTCCTTTCTCGTTTCCCCACAACAGAATAATTACATCTGCTTGGACTATCAGATGAGGAGGATGAAGATGTTGATTTCGAAGGAGAGCTCTGGAAATTTGCGTCGAAAGGGATTTCATCTGATGGTGGAGTTGTGAGATCAATACATGACGTTCTTAATACTTCAATTCGACGCAAGCCAATTATCTTGTTAGTAAAGCATTGTGAGGGGGGTTGCCCAACTAGAAGGTTTTGAATATCGATACAAACTTCATACATTCTCCTACCAAACCTTCTTTGAGCTTCCTCCATTGAGTAAGGGCACCCCGTGGCCTTATGGCCAGTCATGCCACACTTCTTGCAATAAATAAATATGCCTTCATATCTGAAGTCAATCCATTTGAAGTGATCTGGAGAGTATTCATAAAAATACCCTGGGATTAGAGGTTTACTAAGATCCACATTAACTCTTGCTCTAATGAACTCTTTAGGCCCTTCCCGGAGAGACCCTGCATCCATCCCAATCACACGACCTATTTTCCTCAGCGCTCTTTCTGCTACATGGGCCTTGTTTGAAGTAAGTGGTATGCCTTCCACTCTTACCCATATCAGGCTCTCTGAGAAGTCAAAGCTCCTCAGGGCGGCACTTGGGAACCAGCATTTCAGGATTAGAAGAGCACCCTTGTAATTCGCATTTTTCCTTGATAGGAGATTATCTCTATCATCTATATCAGTGCAATAGAAGAAAACAATCTTACCCACTTTTTCAACTTTTATTTCACCATTGATCACCCACTGATTATTAACCCAATTTTGGATTTGATTAGCAGTGAAGTTTCTGTAATCTATGAAATGCCCGATTACTGCCATTGGGAAGATCGCATCTTCCGGGTTCATATCCCCTACTTGTGAGGGAATAATTGGCCCCATTTTCTTTATTCCAAGCGGCGGGTCTTGGTTGAATGCCCCAAATAACGCCTCCATACCTTAGTTTTGCTATCTTTCAGAAGTTTCGAAAAAAGATCGTAAGGATCTATTGGTTTAGTTTTGCGGAGATTTATTGTGTAGTGAGCTGAAGAGGGGAGTTTGGTGTTCTTGGAGTATATGGGTTAGTAAGGTTTGTTTAGAATTTAAGGCTCTAGAAATCTAGAGAGAGAGGCTCTCAAAGAGAGAGAATGCTATATTATTCGAAATGTTGCTTTCTAAGATATGCTTTTTTTTCCACTTTTGGGTTTCTTGAAAAAGCTAGATACAAGTTTTTGTGTCAAAACTTAATGACCCCGTGTCCCCGTGATAAGTTCCGAATTTCCCTCACTAACATTATTGAGAACATAAAGGCCTTAAGGGATTTTTATCATATGGAAAGCTAATATATGAAATATAGAAAAGTCAAAATGTTGGAAAGTATAGGGACGAAGTATCAACTTATGAGTCTGCTAATTGGTCAAAGTAACCTTTCAAAAAGTAGTGGAACAACAATTTACAAATTTCTATTTTTTTATGTCATGAATTTAAAGTTCTTATCGAATATATAAAGATGTGAAATTACATAAAAATGTAATACATACATACTGTCATATCAAATTTCTTTAGGATATATCAAGATGTCATAGTGTCGAAAAAGAGTGTACTAATATTGTGTTAGAATTGTACTTTTCATTGCCGATATAGTTGAAGGATTTATGTCCTCGACTTAAATACAATTACTAATTATATTATGGATCGTATTATGGAGATAATAAATTCGATCTATTGGGTTGTCTATACATCTTGCTAGAGAATGCGGTAGAACTTCGGGTTAGTAAATAATAAACCCGAAGCCCAATATAATGGATCCTATAAGATCACACATTATACTTGAATCAACAAAATAAGCCTAGAGCTCATAAGGGCCCTAGGAGTGGCCAGCCAAGAGGAAAAAGGAGAGGGTTATTGCTAACCTAAATATATTTATATATTGGGTTAGGCAGTAAAGAAAATATATCAGATATCTCTTATTATTCTTCTCTCTCCTATTCTCTCAAAAGTCAGGTAATACTCCATAAACTTGAAGAAGTTTTCTTCCTTCCAACTAGCATTGATGGAGTGTTGATCCAGGTTGGTGGACCAAGTAGAGGAATCACATCTGGGATTCTTTATCCGGGTTATTCAAGCTTTGTGTAATTCAAGCTACAAAGGTTAATTCTAAACTTATATGTGATCCTTGATTGTATATGCATGTGATCCTGTTTTAAGTGCTTATGAATTAGATTCATAAAATTCCGCTTATAGTACTTACAGAATCCTACAATAATTTATTATTATTTTGTGTTGTTGATAAGGGAATAAAAATTCCTGTAATGTAAAGATCCAATTATTCATGTCAAAACGTGATTGCAATGGTTCAAATCATGAAAAAGACTTGAGGTGTTAACTACTTCACAAAATAAAAAACACCTTAGCATGAAGTAAGCAAAGCTGCAAAGGTGAGCGTGCGGAAGAGAAATGCATTAGAGAAACATTGCATATATAAGTGTTTAGGGCTAACAATGAAGGAGTTAAAATTATCATATTGTGTAAAGTAAGGGCGAACATAGGATTTTTAATTTATATATGGGGTGGACAAAAATCAACGCATTAATTTTATGAATATATATATCTTGGTTGGATTTTAATATACAACTAATTTTTAGGTCTGGACTATGCCCCGCGTAATATGACTTGTCTAGTGGTTAACTGTAATCCTCCATAATTTTATGAATTTTATAAATATATTTTAATGTATATTTATATATATTTTAGTATTTAAATAATCAATTTCTTAGATGTTGACTATTTTAAATTTAATGGGATCATTCATTGTTTTGAATAATCAATATTGTTGAGTCGTAGTATAAAAGATTTTAAAATGGGTTAGAAGAGACAAACTCAACTTAAGCACCCAATTATTGACTTTAAATGTCCAAACATAATTTCCTAAGCCCACAAGGGGTTACTATATAAACCCAGAGTGAACCCGAAAATTCCCACACTAAAAATCACTCTCCCTAATTTTCTCTCTCCTCACTCCACTCCCCCCCTTCGGTCTTCTTCTTCTTTCAACCAGCACCCACCGGTCACCGTCGACCGCCGCCGCCACAATCAGCTGAAGGCAGCCAGCCGCCTCTCCTCCTCGGCGCCGTCCTTCCTCCCTCCTCTCTTCTTCTTGGTTTATTTCTTCCTCCTATATTTTATTGAATGTTTTTTAAGGATTGATTTAATGTTTTCATGACTGAAGTTTATAGTTTTGATGATTTCAATATAATTTCAGATTATATGATTTGCATAGTAAAGTAATTAAATTTTAGATTTATTAATTATGTTTATGTTAGGGTTTTAAGCATCAAAGCATGACTTTTTATGGTTTATATGAGTTGGAAATTGTAGTATTATATTATAGATTATGAAAATTAAGTACTCTAATATTTATGATTATGTTTAAATATGTTTAAAAGGGTTTTAAACATATTATAAGTTGCTGAAATTTTTATTAGTATGCTTATGATGGAGTTTTCAATGTCAAAGTATGAATTTTTGAGGGTTTTTAATGACTAGTACGATAGTACTATACTAGGAGACATTAATGGTTGAAGTTTCAATGATTAAAAAGGATTTTAAACACTTTTAAAGAGGATTTAAAATATTTTGAAGCTGCTGGAATTTTATCTGAGTATTAATTAGTGGTTGTATTGGTATTTGGTAGGCGGGGAATTCTCTTTAGGGGATTTCTATGGTTGATAAAGTGGCCTCTCATATTGTCTACAGAAGCTTCGTACGTACTTATATGTTAGTAGACTAGTATCATGTCCTAAGATTAGGATTGATGTAGTATCATGTATAGGGAACTATCTATAGTTCATATGTAATTTATATTCAAGTGAAATTACATGCGTTATGTCATTGTGTGAAGCATGTTGCCTATGTTGGTTGTATTATGTTTTTATGGATGATTGATGCAAGCATATGGAATTGAGAACTTTTTTTTATTAATTTACATGAGAGATTAATAATTATGTTGTTATTGGATCATGAATCAGTTCATGTTGTTTCCTTTGGATTATTTTATTTACTTTATGAGGACCGTGAATCTTATTTGGTAAGTGGTTATTCACCTATGGAAAGGTTTATTGATTGTTTACTTAGATCAACAAATAAATAATGGTTGGTTATTCAACTAATAACGGATTATTCTTGGATTGTTAAGTTATTGATCACCTTATCTAATCCTAAGATAAAAATGGAAGTTTCATGTATCCTTGATGATTATATTGGTTGTCTTACTTTGTGAGCCATAACAAGTAAATAATTTACTAATCACTTAAATTGGAAAGTGAATAGTGATAAGATTTAGACTTGTGCACGTCCAAAGTGTTCAACTAGTATGAGTTAGAGTACATAGTGGTAGTTCATGGGCTTTACTTAGGACGGGATTAATCATCGTGTCCTATTTTATATTATTAGTACCTCGATATCGTTGGTCATGGGAGTACAGAGTCGCACCCGTACTTCATCTTTTAAATTGAAGACTGGTTTGGTTTGGACAACTGCTCTTTCTGTTGTGGAGTCAATCTTAGTATAGTTGGTCTATCATGTTATTATATTATTATCTCTACTTTAATGCTTACTAGTATTATGTTAGGTTTTATATTTATTTATTATGTAGTGCTCAACTTTGCTGATTATGTGCTTTTGTGTACGTTGATCATGGTTGTGCCTTATTGATCCTGCGATGAACCATTTGGTGAGCAGTATATCAGGATTAATATAGCATCGACCATTCCAGGTCTGAAGATGATGCATCATGGGTTCGGGATTCGTGGAGAACTTGTGTTTAACTTTAATAGTTTTATAGTTTGATTTTCATTATGCATGGTTTGAGTGTTTCACTTTATGTTGGTTTGACTTTTGATTTTGTTTTGGAGTGGACTTATGGTTGACCAAGTTATTAAGTTTTCAAAAATCTTTATCTATTTTCGTTGTAAAATTCTGAATAAGCTGATATATTATCAGATGAGCGATAATGATTTGATAATTCTCTAAGTTTTATATTAAAAAGGCATTTTGGAAAAATAGAGGAATGTCTGGGTGTTACATTGACACTTTAATATATGAGTTTGAAGTCATGAGATCAAATCTTATGCAAATCAATTTCTAATTTTTCTGTTCTATGTGAATAACATGAATTAAAAAAATCCTAATTAAGAGAGCTACATGACGCCTTTCCTAGACAGACAAACAGATAGATACTAGATGTTTAATTAGCTAGTGTATACACAAATTTCGAGTCAAAATAAATAAGACAGGAAACAAAGTAACAAAGAAATTATATTTTAATAAATGTATTGAGTACAATCTCTGTAAACAGTTTATAATAAAAATAAACTAAGTCATCTGATTCTGTTATGTAGCTTGAGAGTGACATGTATGTGTTGTCAACGTGGAGCTGGGTATGGACTGACGTGTTGTCAACGTCAACCTAAGTTTGGGTGTGGGATAACGTTTTGTCAACGTCAACCTGAGTTTGAGTGTGAGAGGACGTTTTGACAACGACAACTTGAGTTTGATTTTTGTTTGGGTATATTCGAGTGAGGGCTGACAAAAGCTTAATTGAATCTCAGTCAAATATGTTTGAGTGCATCTGAACAGTTGGCACAGATTTGATGTGCTTATAAACTATTTGCAGAGAGAATTCTAATAGAAATTTATGAGCTTTTGAGAATAATGATTTTTCGGTCCCTTCAGTTGAGAGATGTGAGGTCTATTTATAGGGAATGGAGATCCCTTCGTGGACTTGGTAGTTTATGGATTTGGGCCCGTTTATGACTTGGAAGTATTTTTACCTTTGCCATTTGACCATCTTATTCGGACTATTAAAATGGGCTAGCCCAGATATTTTAGAACCCAAATTATATTTATTTAATTTAATTTAGATGGTATTTGAGTGGGCTAAATTAATTAAATTGCGCTAATCATATTTATTTTAGCTCAATAATAAATAATTTATTTTAATGAAAAACACTCTAGAAACTGCCCCCTCGGACCTCGAGACCATGTCATGAACACGACTGGTTGTGCTTTGGCATACGAGGTCTCGAAGAATTTGAGTTTAGTTTAACAATTAGGTGATAATCACCTGCAAAGATTTGTTTCCTAGAGTTATCAACTAGCTACAACTCAATTAAGTCAAGTTTTTTTCTTCACCAAAGTGTATAAATACACACGTAATTAATTTTGCCTATGTCCTGCATACGCACCGATTATTCACCGGAAAGACATTATTTCTTTCATCACATAAGAATATAAGGTTGTCGACATTATCTGTTTACTAGCCATAGAATTTTTCTCTTTTCTCTTTTTCTCTTCACCATTGACTTTCTGTTGCTTTGCAATAAGAAGCATGATTTTTTTTGTCTTCTAATTACTCATTTACTTGTACGTCTTCCGTACTCATCATCAAGATCATGGAATCAATTTCTTTACTCGTTGCTGTCGGCTTTTATTGCCTCCGTCTCAAATTTTTTTTCGTTTTGTTTTATTTGCGTATTTTTTTTTTATCACTTGTCTGCTTGTTTATCATCCTCAAGATCATCCGTAGCAAATTTCATATTTTGCACTATAATTTCTGTGCTGCCTCTCTCCTTTTGTATTTTTTTTTTTTGGGGTTATCTAAAACACATCTGAATAACTTCGAATGATAGTGATGTCATATAAACATGGTTCTGCTTTGCATCAGGTTCTTTTCTGCTTTCTCGGCCTTTTTTTTTTTTCTCTTTTTCTATTTTTTTTGTTTAGTTTTCTATAATACACGTAAAAGTTTACCAACTCACGCCTAGTAATAGGCTTCATGATTTTTTTTTTACAACGGGTAAAAACAAGAAAAATAAAGGGGCAGCTTTTTTTTCTCGCCATGTTCATGTTCCGCGAACCTGTTTTTCCTTTGATATCTTTTTTCTCTCTTCTAGCTCTGCACGGGCAGCTTTTTTTTTTAATTCATAGATGCTTCATGTTTATAAGTTTATTATATAACTGTTGCAGATTTAATGTTTGGCTATTAAATCATTAACATGCTTAGATTTGAACTTTTCCGTTATTTACTGGATTGCCACTTAGTGATATATGATGCTTTACAATTTGTATCAATCTGGATGGAATCTTTAACATGGATACCTGTATTCTCAACTTGACACATCTCCTGCTTTTTTTTTTTTTCCTTTTTTATGATGATGATGATGATTGACTGTTAACGGTAGATGTTAGACGCGAATAGCCGAATACAAATCTGCAGATTACTCGAATTGCTTTGAATGCAATTCCCTTCTTTTTCCTTTTTTTTTTTTTTTTTCATACGACACATATACTGATATACAGGTACTATTTGCTTATTAATCTACTACTCTCTATGTATGAGTCACAGATCTTAATGCTTGTTGCCTGTTTTTTATTTTTTTTTTTTTTTAGCGACACTTTGCTGTAACCAATACTACGAAACCAACCAAACAAATTTCAGACACTTTGTATTTTCTCTAGACTAGTAAGGTAATGATTTCTTTTTTTTTTTACACCTTTTAGTCTAAAACTAGTTATTAGGCCCGGGTTACGCCCCGGGGAAGAAATAAGTTTATTTATTAATATAATAAATTAGATAATAACATTAAATACAACTTAGCCTAGTGGTTAAAACATTAATATATGTACTTGAGGTCTTGAGATCAAATCCTATACTAGGAATTTCTTAATTTTTTTATCCTACATGAATTTCATGAACTAAAACTCCCGAGGGAGAGCGCCACGTGACACAGTTTCTTGTTTTCGCACGCCTTTTAATATATTTATATAGATAGATATTTTATCTGTATATTACTTTTTTTTTTTGCATGTGCACCCGTGTATTTTCTTTTTGGTGTACATAACAGGTTCACTTGAAGACGGGGACTTCATCATGATGGGCCATATGTGAGACTATGAGCCCGTCAGGGGTGTTACTTCATATGTCTGTAGCACTGTGACATTGACATCTCCAGACAGTCCCTTGAAGACGAAGACGTGGATTTCGTCGCGATGGCCCATATATGCGACTATGAGCCCGTCAAGGGTGTTACTCATATGTCTTTAGCATTGCAACAATAACACCTCTACACAGTCCCTTGAAGACGAAGACGAGGATTTCATCATGATGGCCATATGTGCAACTATGAGCCTGTTAAAGGTGTTACTCATATGTCTTTAGCACTACGACAATGACACCTCCACACAGTCCCTTGAAGACGAAGACGGGATGTCGTTGTGATGGGCTATATGTGTGACTATGAGCCTGTCACGGGTGTTACTCATATGCCTTTAGCACTACAACAATGACACCTCCAAATAGTCCCTTGAAGACGAAGACGAGGATTTCGTCGCGATGGGCCATATGTGCGACTATGAGCCTGTCAGGGGTGTTACTCATATGTCTTTAGCACTACGACAATGACACCTCCAGACAATCCCTTGAATACGAAGACAGGGATTTCATCGTGATGTGCCATATTTGCGACTACGAGCATGTTAGGGGTGTTACTCATGTCTTTAGCAGTGCGACAATGACACCTCCAGACAGTCCCGTGAAGACAGTTAGTCTCACTCTCAAGGTATGTTGTCTAAACCATGATTTTACACTAGTAGAAAAACGACGATTTACGTCCCTTGATGGGCGTCGCACTGAAACGGAAATGACGCAAAAACCCTATTTGCGTCGCACATGAAGAAGAGTGCGACGCACATCATGTGTAAACGAGCACCAGGATCAGCTATCTGCGTCGCATCGACCAAAGGTGCGTTGCAAAAGCTCAATGTGCATCGGACCACGTGGCCCATACGACGCAAATGAATTTCACTATCTGCGTCGCATCATATTTGAGTGCGTTGCAAAAGACCAAATTGCGTCGGGACCTTATGGCCCATCCGACGCAGATTTACGGCCCATCCAAATATTTAACCTAAAAAGTCACTACTCACTGCGCCTCTTCATTTTCCTTCTTCCTTCCTTCGACCTAAAACTCCTAAACTCCCCCTCTCTCTCTCTCGCGTCTCTCTCCTCATAGTCTCACACCAGAACGGGGGCCTCATTCTCTCAAACCCTAAAACTCTATCTCCCTCTTGCATCTCTCTCCTCACCCTCAGACTATCTCTCCTCACCCTCAAACTCTTTCTCTCCGGCGACTTCTTTACAATCGACGGACTCTTTACAATCGACAAACTGATATGAACAACGACGAACTCAATCGACGAACTCTTTCTCTCTCCGGCGACTTCGTCTCCGGCGTATAATCAACGAACTCTTTCTCTCACTTTTATAGGTCCTTTTTTTTTCAATTTTTCAATCTACAATTTCGGTTTTTCGTTTTTTCATTTTTTCATTGTTTAGATCTACAATTTCGTTTTTTTTCATTTTTTTCATGTTTTCAGATCTACAATTTTTTCCTTCGTTTTTTCATTTTTACATTGTTTAGATCTAATTTTTTCACTTTTTCATTGTCTTCGAGTTTTATATATTTGAAATTATTTTCTTCTGTTTTTTTACTTTTTAGATCTGATTTTTTATTAACTTTTTTTTCTTACTTTCATTTGCAGATTTGTTTTTTGGTTTCTCTGGAAGTTTTCTTCGTCGGAAATGGAAGGAAATTGAAGTTACGTTCTTTTTGTATCGACTTCGCAATGTCTCTCTACACTAGATCTCTGATTTTTTATATTATTTTATGTTCGAGTTGAAAATTATAGAATTTTGGCGGTTTAATGTTTTGTGTTGGAGTTGCAAATTATAAAATTATTGAATTTTGTTGGTATATTTTGTTGTGTTCAATTCTACTTCGATTTCAGTTGGTAATTTTTCTCTCAATCTTCTACTATTCGAGAATCGTCTTTGCAGTATATCCTAGTTCTAAAAATAATTTTTTTTTTTAAAATAGTAATTTGCATCGCACATATCCCGAGGTGCGACGCAAATCACTAATGTGCGACACACATTACCCACTGCATTACTCTGAATTGGGCTGGGATAGCCATCTGCGTCGCACCATATACGAGGTGCGACGCAAATGGATGAAAATGTGCGTCGGATCTGCATTCGACGCAGACCATTGATAGGTCATCTGCGTTGAGACCTGTGCCGTCGGACCTAAGTCCGACGCAAATAGTGGTCTCGGGTCCGACGCAAATCAACCTTTTTTCACTAGTGTTATGGGCCTTATGTGCGACTATGAGCCTGTCAGGGGTGTTACTCATATGTCTTTAGCACTGCGACAATGACACCTCCAGACAGTCCCCTAAAGACGAAGACGGGGATTTCGTCGTGACGGGCCATATGTGTGACTATGAGTCTGTCAAGGGTGTTACTCATATGTCTTTAGCACTACGACAATGACACCTCCAAACAGTCCCTTGAAGACAGTTACTCTCACCCTCAAGGTATGTTGTCTGACCCAAGATTTTTTTCTTTTGTTAATGATTTTTCATTAACCCAAGAATTGCTTTTGTTATAATGTCGTCCTTCACTATTTGCATTCTTGTGGGCCAGGAGTATTATAATTTTTTTTGTTTTTGTTTCGCCGTTCACAGTTTATACTCTTGCGGACCAGGAGTATTACATTTTTTTTGTTTCGCCGTTCACAGTTTATACTCTTGCGGGCCAGAAGTATTACAATTTTTTTGTTTTTGTTTCGCCTTTTACAGTTTATACTCTTTCGGGCCAGGAGTATTACAACTTTTTTTTGTTTTTGTTTCGCCATTCACAGTTTAAACTCTTGCGGGCCAGGAGTATTACAATTTTTTTTTTGTTTCGTCGTTCACAATTTATACTCTTGTGGGCCAGGAGTATTAAATCTTTTTTTTTGTTTTTGGCGTGGCTGCACTCGAGTAATTTTTTATATTACCCTAGCTGCCTACATACTTGCAAAATATCAACATATGCAGTTTATCCTCTTGCTTAGGAGTTGGCAATGCTCTTACTTGTATGGGAATTCACAATGATGGAATTTGGAGTTCCAAGGGGAGAACGACCTCAAAGCCATACACCAACGAGTCTGGGGTTGATTGTGTTGCTGATTTATATGTCGTCCTGTATTCTTTCATGCCAATCACGTTTGGACTTGACAACCACCTGGCTCAATAAATTACAAAGTGTCTTGTTGAACGCTTCAGCTAAACCATTCGCAGGTGCATTATACGTTGATGATTTATGTTGTGTGAATTTAAACTTCTCACATAAGTTTTTCATCAACTTACTGTAAAATGGTGTTCCATTATCAATGACAATTCGTTGGGGTACACCATATCTGTAGATGATGTGAGTACGAATAAAATCAACGACGTTTTCTTTTTTCACTTCACATAGGGGAATTGCTTCTGCGCATTTAGAAAAATAATCAGTCGCTGCAAATATACGCTTGTGCAGCAGATGACTTTGGTGTAATTGGGCCGATTACATCGAGTGCCCATGCTTCAAATGGTTAGGATGTGACTGTGGGGTGTAATGGCTCTGGAGGTTGATGAATGAAGTTAGCATGAAATTGGCAAGCTTCACATTTCTTTGCATAGTCCATGCTATCTTGTACCATGGTTGGCCAATAGTAACCCATTTTTTTAATATGGTCATGCAGTTTTGGACCTGACTGATGAGCGCCACAGAGTCCAGAGTGAGCTTCTTCCATGGTTTGTTTTGCTTCTTCATCCAAGACATCTTAACCAAAGACCATGAATGGATCGTCGATGGAGAGTTCCCTTATAATATATAAATCGTGAGGCTCGACGACGCATCTTTGCCTTATGTTTTGATCACTTGGCAATTTTTTTTGTTCCAAATAATCAATAATTGGTTGATGCCAATCTTCCTTGTCGATTTGATAGATAGAGATTATGTCGACTTCTTCAACATATTCGTCAACATCATCGTCATAGGAGTAACAACCCATTGTTTGCAAACGGGTACATACATTTTTCTTCTCCCATGCCAAAGTGGCTGCAAGCCTAGAGAGCGCGTTAGCCATCTTGTTGGCACTCCTTGGAACATGTTCTAACTTGACGGTAACGAGTTTGTCAAGCAATTGTGATGTTTGCCTTTGATAAGGGATTAGATCATTCTTTTTTACTTCATAGTCACCCGAAGTTTTTTAGGACCAATTGGGAATCACTGTGAATGTCTAAATCTCTAAATCCCATTTCGATTGCCATTTGGAGGCATATTATGAGTGCTTGGTACTCAACCATATTATTGGAGCACAGTTGAGTTAGCACAAAAGAGTATGACTATATATGCTTTTCTGGAGAAATGAAGACAACTCCAGCTCCCGCACCGTCATGACGAGCGGCGCCGTCAAAGTACATTTTCCAAGGTGGGAGTATTTCAATGAAAAACACGTCTTCACCTGGAAAATCGTCTAATATCTCCCATTCTGCAGAGACCGGGTGGTCCGCAAAAAAGTATGCTATCGTTTGACCCTTGACAACCTTTTGCGGAACATACACAATATCATATTGTTTTAAAAGCATAGCCCACTTTTCAAGTCTGCCAGACAACACGGGCCTTGAGAGAATGTATTTTATTGGGTCAGACCTTGAGATGACATGAACTGTATGTGCTTGCATGTAATGTCTTAATTTTTGGATTGCAAAAATCAAAGCAAGGCAAATTTTTTCAATGTGGGGAGTAATTCAATTCAGCACCACCAAAGTTCGGCTTAAATAATAAAGAGCTGTCTCCTTAGATCTTCTTGCTCTTAGCACACATTGCCCCCAGGGATCCTCCGCTGCGATATAAAGGATAAGTGATTTTCCTTTTATTGGTGCCCCTATGACGGGGGGAGAAGACAAGTATTTCTTGATACTTTCGAAGGCCTTTTTACATGAGTCATCCCATTTGAATGGGGCATCCTTTTTCATGAGATGGCTAAAAGGATGACATCTGCCTGCCAAATTGGAAATAAACCTTCGAATGTAAGCGAGACCCTTAGAGGCCACACAACTCCTTGAGGTTCTTAGGTTCAGGCATCTCTTGGATGGCCTTAATCTTTGCTTGTCAATTTCAATGCCCTGTCCTAACAATGAAGCCTAGAAACTTTCCTGAGGTGACGCCGAAAGCGCACTTGAGGGGTTCATCTTTAATTTCCATTTTCGCAATCTTTCGAAGACTTGACGAAGGTCATGTAAATGATTCTCCTTCTTCTTAGACTTTACCACCAAGTCGTCTACGTAGCATTCCACATTTGATGCATCATATCTTCAAAATTTTCTGTATTGTACGTTGATACGTAGCTCCGACATTTTTCAAGCCGAAAGGCATAACTTTGTAACCAATCCATTTAGGGGTACAAAATGTAGTTGTTTCTTGATCTTCAGGAGCTATGTGGATTTAATTGTATCCAGGGATACAATCCATAAATGACAAAGCCTCATGACCAGTGGTAGCATCAATCATGATTTCCGTTACGGGGAGTGGGAAATCATCCTTTGGACACGCCTCATTCAAATCGCGGAAGTCCACACAAACTCGTAACTGTCCATTTTTCTTTCGTACTGGCACAATGTTTGCTATCCAAGTAGGGTACTTGACTTCACGAATAAATCCTGCATCAATGAGCTTGTTTACTTCTGCCTCAATTTCAGGAATTAGTTCTGGCCTGAAACGTCTTTGAGATTGCTTCTTTGGACTGACACCCTTTTTGATGGCTAAACGATGGACAACGACTTTTGGGTCGAGTCTTCGCATCTCCTTATAGCTCCATGCAAATACGTTTTTATAGTCAGAGAGTAACTGGAATATTTTTGTTCTTCTGTTGGGTAAGAGAAGCGCTTACGTAGACAGGGCGTGGCTCTTCTTGAGTTCCAAGGTTTAACTCTTTTAACTCATCAACGGTGGCTTGCCCCCCATCTTCAAGAGTTTTAGGAGCCTCATCTGTTTCCATCTCCTCGTCACTTTCAGGAGCCTCATGCCCTGTGATATGGTTTGAAGAAACAAATTCAACATTCTTTTCTTTTTTCTTGACTAGGCAAACTCCTTTTGTTTGTTAACACTATGACAAGACCTTTGGATTTCAAAAGTGTATGTTCAATGATATCTACCACCTATGTACGCCTCATGCGAGATGGAATAACACTTTGAGGTGCGTCCTCGCCTTTGACTTCATCTTTGCTCTTTGTGATGCGACTTAGTACCGACCGTCTTGGTTGTTTATCAATTGAGGTCGATGCGCCAAGACGTTTAAAGACAGATGCTATCTTCTTAGAGAATCGAAAATTTTCCAAGGGTGTTTGTGTTTTTGGCTTCGCACCTTCATTTAGCTCGTTTCCACCAAGTCTATCAAAAAACGATGTATGGTTCTTTAGACAGGCGACTGTAGTCGATCAAAGATCGATATTTTTGGCTGAGTCACACTATCTCATTTCTTCGACTTCCTCCGCAGTAATATAGTGTGAAGAATAGGTTGTCCCTCTACGCCGTGTAAAAATTTTGATGGGTGTTGGAGCTTCAAATCCCAACCCTACTTTAGTCGAACGTACCTCAACACCTACTCTTGTAATTTCTTTTCTGTGTCATTAATTCCACGAGGCTCAACCTCAATAACATTTCCAATGGACGCTGGATTTTCAAATTCATAACCTGAATTCGCCAAGAGTTTATAAGCAATTGTGTCAAACTTACCCTTGTTAAGCCATTTTCTCCTAGATTGATCAACAGATTCCGATGTCGGAGGCTTAGAAATTTGATTGTGGTTGGCTCTAGGCAAAGGAACAACCACTTCTTGCTTTAAACATTGAAGAGTAGTCTCATCTACTCCTTTTTCTTCCTTTGGCTCTACTTTCATGACCTGATGCCCTGCAAAAGGTGATTCTCCTTCTTTACGACGTGATTTAGGAATATATCGCAAAACTGAGTATTACTGAATTCTTCATTGCTTTAAGGGTTGAGCAACAACTTCTTCTTTTACCTTTCCTTGATTTTTTGTTGTTGCATCTCAGTGGTTGTTGACTCACTAGAGCTTGAAGATGAGGGAATGTCACCATTTTTATTTGTACCCCTTTTCCCCGTTGAAGGAATTTTAGATGGCAACATTTCACTCGAGGGTTCTTCATCTTCAAAAAACTTTGCATTGGCAAAGTACGAATCTGTCATGCTAAAAGGTTGACATCCTCATTTATTTTCTTCTTTCCTCCTCGGTAAAATTTCAGACATTGATGGAGGGTTGATGCGGCTACCCCATTTTCGTGTAACCAGGTCGTCCAAGCAACATTTTATCATGTCTTTGTATCTATGACATGGAAGAGAGTAGATGATGTTAACTCTCCCATCACAAGGTTAAGACGTATTATGCCTATGGCACGCTGACTGTTCAAATTGAACCCTGGATCATTAGAGACTATCAGAAAGATCTTCCATAGTGATCCCAAATCAATCATGGTGGACTTTGGCATGATGTTGACAGCTGAACCTCCATCCACTAAGATACGATTCACTCTTTCGAAAAATATAACAGCAACAACAAGGGTCGGTTGTGAGGTTTTGAACCCAACAATAAGTCTTCATCAGTGAAGGCCAAGGCAAAATTACATGACGTGCATTTAGCCGAACTTTCTATTGGCTCTCCAGCATCTTCACTTTGTCAAGGTAATTCTGGTGCTGAAGTGCAAGAGCCACCTGTCGACACATTTCTCGAGGCAAATGAAAGATCTGCCTCCATTCCATGCGTGTAGCAAGAGCTTCCAAGATAGATAGTATCTTTGGATCTATCCCTGACCCTGAATGTTGAACAATCACTTTAACAGAGATTTCATTTTCTTTAACATTCTCTTGATCCTCCTGTTCTTCTTTTTCTTCTTTATCCTCAACGAATGAGGTAGCATTATCAGTAACCGTAGTGAAGTAATCTTCAGGGAAGAATTCTTCTAAGGTTACAGGGGTAGCTGGATCTTGTTCGAGTAAGTCAATTGGCAATACTTGTTGTTTAGTTTGCTTTTTTGACTTTATCTTTCCTTACGAGCAATTTGAGCTTTTCCCTTTTTGGTTCTCCTTCATACCACAAACAACCTTTGGTTGAGGCTTCAACTGTCATCTAGGCCTCCGTCTAATGACCAATGTCCACCCTTCGTCATCCTCTTCATGTTGGTTGTTAGTTGAGATCCTTTTCGCAATAAATGGCACCTAATCAACTTGAGGAACTGGTCGCAACACATGTACAATTACTGGCTCCAGACTACCAAACTGCAGAGTTTGAGCCTGCCAATAAGAATCTAACGTCGCAGAGGCGTCATCACTACAAAAAAATTTCTCTATAGCGACGGACAAAATCCGTCTCTAAATCAACACATTCCGTCACTACATATGCTTAGAGATGGAATGAGGGACGGAACAAACCCGTTGTTGAAGGCCTTGTCGCTAATTTGAATTAGGGACGGATTTTTATCATTCCATCTCTATATTAGACACGGATTAATATCCGTTGCTGAATCCATATCTAACAATTAGAGATGGATTACAAAAACCCGTCTCTAAAATTAGAGACGAATTACAAAAAATCGTCTCTATCCGTCTCTAATTTTAGAGACGGATTTTTGTAATCCGTCTCTAATGGAATGGATATAATGTTTGTAATTTTCTATTATTAGTGACGAATATATTTAAAATCTGCCTCTAAATAGAGACGAATTTTTACAATCCGTCTCTAATGGGATCAATGTAATGTTGATAATTTTCTGTTATCAGCGATGAATATATTTATAATCCGTCTCTAAATTGTGAGACGGTTTTTGAAATATTAATTGTTCCCCTATTTTATTGAATAAATTACCATATAATATAAAGTCTTACCTAAATTATAGATGTAAACCATTTTAATTCACACTCAATAACCAAGTGACAATTTTTCATTAATTTCAAGTCACAATATGTAATAGTAGTCATTTATATAAAAGTACAAATCAACTAGGAACTTATAACGATATACAAAAGCGGCCATTTAAGATATATGCAAAAATTACTATGTTAAGGCCTATACTAGAAGCATGTATCAAAGAAAATCATTGGATACTTTAAAAGCTTATACAAAAATCTTCTGCTAACCATGGTGTCAAGGGCGAGGAGGGTTAGCTTGCATAAACATCTCCACTTGTTGTTTGAAAGCCATGAATGTTTCAGTTGTTCCAGAAAGGGTTTTTTGAGTTTCAACCAACACATTTTGGGTTTCAACAAGCCCTTCCGTTGTTGCATCTAGTTCTTTCTTTAGGTCGTCATTTTTTGCCGCAAGTTCAACAACTTGTGTCTCCAAGCTCTTAATGTAGTCTCTATGTGACTTCTTATTGTGCCTTTCTTCAAATGTGGGTCTTTCCTAATACAAGTGAGCAGCTGCACCCAAACCAAATATTCTACCCTTCTCATTCCACCCGCCCACAACCTCAAAAAACAATTTATCCTCTGTCTTTTGCATCTCACTGTTACATTCGAGGTTCTCAGTTTTATTCTTCTTGAATTCATTCTGAAATATATAGTGATTGTATGTCATTTGCTAAACAAAAGATACAATAACAATAAAACACAAAAAATGTAATAGTAATAAAACACAAAAGGCAATAGTATCTATATTTTGTCGCTATTTTTGCACAATTTTCGCCAGCATGTCCCCATATATACAATGAAATCCCAATTATATGGTAAAAAATTTAACCTGTAAGTGACTTATACACGACCCCAAAATCAATATAAGTAACAATTCCAACACACAACAATTAACAACAACAAAATACACCATTTTTGCTTCTCCTGAATATACCATCACAAATCATAACTCCTTTGATCACTTCAAGATACACCCACTTTTATAGTTAAAAATAAAATAGGGTCCATCATAACCTCAGATTAGCATTACCATTTTTTTTTAAAAAAAAAAGCAAATGCAAGATCGTTAAGTGTGAATAACCAAAAACGACACTTACCCACACTTCTTCTACCTTAGTGTTTACAGATTGACCATCATTATCAGCATGACCATTGTAATATAGCTCAGCTGATGTGGGTGTACGCTTAAGTTTCTTCTCCTACACATATATATTTGTTGAAAAGAAAAGAGAAAAGTATTACAAATGTCAACTCAAGCGAACAACAAAGCAAATAAAAGTAACCTAGCTTTGTTAGCTAAGTTACATGTACATATTTGAAGAACTTGGGAAAATAAGCTAAACTGATCATCCAAATCAACTACAACATGCATCGATTATAGCCCATAATAGCCCAAATAGCAGCCCCACTGAGCATCCCCCCAGCACCCAAAATAGCCCAAATAGCAGCCCCACTGAGCATCCCCAACAGCACCCAAAATAGCCCAAAAATAGCCCCAAACAGCACCCCCACTAGCCCCAACCAATAGTCCCAAATAGGAGGCCAAATAGCAGTCCAAACTAGCCCCAATGGCAGCCAAAAAACAGCAGCAAAAACATCCCTAAAACAGCAGAAAAATAACCCCTAAAATAGCAGAAAAACTACCCCAAACCACACCAAATCCTCACACTAATCTGCAGAAAAATAGCCCCAAATAAAGCAACAAAACAACCTTATAACAGCAACAAATTACCCATAATAAAAGCAGCAAATATACCAGTTTGAGCTTCACTTCCTCAGTCGAAATGGAACCTTGACGATGGTGAACCTTTTGATTTTCATTGCTCAATCTGTTTTTAGAACATTGGTTTCTTCTCCTTATGAAATCATCATCTTTTCTCTCATTTCTTTCATACGTTCTCTTAAACTGGGAGCAAACCAAACATGACTATATGTTGGATCTGAGCAAACCTTTGACACTATACCACTAAGGCGCCTCGCACATTTTGATGCCATTCCTTCTTCACTAATGAAGCTACTGATGGATCACAAGAGAACTCTTGCTACAAAAGACCATACATAATTCGAGCAAGGCAGCAAAATAATGAGGCTCACTATACACATAAGAAACAAAAATACAAATTTATTACATGAAGTATTATAGTCTTTATTTCCCTAACCTTGAAAGCATTTCACCATCTTTCCTTGACTTCTCGTGGAGTCATACCCCAATTGTAGTAAGGTCCCTTGAAGTATGTCTTATACGATGTCTCCACTACTACAACAACTACATCACGATAGACAAACTTGTGGAAAGAGAAAATTACAGTGCATAATGAAATTTTAGAAGCAAACTAAAGCTTGACTATAAATTAGGCCACATAACTTAGAAGATTTAAATTTAGATACCAATAAGCAAAAGCTAAGATATAACCGAAAACAAGCTGAAATAACTTTAACTTAGAAGATATGCAAACTTACCATAATTTATCAGGGTCCAAAACTAATTTCGCCTCAGGATTACCCCTCTCATCTGATACAATTATGTCTCTATCAAGATCCCCATTGCTAAGCATTTCATCACTCCTAATATGAGTCTCACTTTGTTGGTTTCTTGCATGTTATGTTTCTGTTGGTGCATGTTCTGTTGCCTGTACTTCTTTTTGTTGCTGCCCAATCTGATTCTGATCTCGATTCAATGTTGTCTCTGATTCTGTAAAGTCACATGTTTCAACAACTTTGCGGGGTCCTCGAATAATGGGACCTCTCCCATTTAAACCACCTCGACACCTATAAGTCATCTTCATATGAGATATATATACAGAATCGTACATAACAATGATTAATAAAATCAATTTATGTCTAAACTTAAAACAAATGCAAATATAAATGACATTTGCATATAGTAGATCTTAACAATCCCTACAAATAAAATAAGGATTACTAAATTTCATAAAAATGTGATCAAATTACACCCTTAAACATTAAATCATTGCATTAGAATCATCATCGTCACCATCTTCATTTTCGTTATCAGCACCATCATC